>NC_090651.1:20652333-20742333 GCF_040937935.1 Hyperolius riggenbachi | reverse complement strand
CAACCCTGCATCAACCCCTGCTTTAACTCCTACCGGACCGCGTCACACTGATGGGCGTGGCCGACCCAGGACCGCATAATGCCAATCAACGTTAAGTCCTGGGGCTGGCTTTTGCTGGAGATTGTGCGCACACTGCGCAGGCATCCTACCGATCGTCGCTAGGAGACTGTTAGATGGCCAAACCGCCATCTATTTACTCAGTACAGCGCTGCGATCTAAGGCAGCGCTGTACAGAGGACAGCCTTGTCACTCGGCTGTCCCCTCCAGAGGGGACAGAAGCGATCCGCTGTGATAGGCTGAAGCCTATCACCGCTGATTGCGCTGATTGGCTGGCGGGGGAAGGGAGGGGGAAGAAGAAATATATATAAAAAATAGTTACAAATATTTTGTAAAATAATGTAATAAATATTTATTTAAAAAGAAACCAAACACCTGGGGTGCGATCAGACCCCACCAACAGAGCTGGGGGAATCACTTGTGTGCTGAGTTGTGCGGCCCTGCAGCTTGGCCTTAAAGCTGCAGTGGCCATTTTTGTGAAAAATAGCCTGGTCTTTGGGGGGGGGGGGACCCTGTGGTCCTGAAGTGGTTAAAGAACAAGTTAAGTGAGAGGGATATGTAGGCTACCGATATGATCTTGGCAGCCCTTCTGATCTATTTGGCTGCAGTAGTGTCTGAATCACACCAGAAACGAGCATACAGCTAATCTTGTCAAATCTGACAATAATGTTAGAGACACCTGATCTGCTGCATGCTTGTTCAGGGGCTATGGCTAAAAGTATTAAACAGGATAGCCAGGCAACTGGTATTGCTTAAAGAAAATAAACATGGCCGCCTCCTTTAACTTTTTCTTCTCCCATGATGATAGTTTCACATCTTGTCAATCAAATGCCTTTTAAGACAAGACAAATAACATTTATATCATGCTTTTCTCCTGGCGGACTCAAAGCGCCAGAGCTGCAGCCACTAGGACGCGCTCTATAGGCAGTAGCAGTGTTAGGGAAACTTGCCTAAGGTCTCCTACAGAATAGGTGCTAGCTTACTGAACAGGCAGAGCCGAAATTTGAACCCAGGTCTTCTGCGTCAGAAGCAGAGCCCTTAACCAGTACACTATCCAGCCACTGACTGTTAAATCAACAGCAAGCAAGAAAATACTGAAAATACTTTTGATATAACTGCTAACAAGTTATTTTAAAGAGGAGATGAAAAATGATCTTGGAGAAAAGTAAGGAGAAATAGTTAATTGCATATGGCCCCAGGTGTTCTTCCTACTGACTTCAACCTGGCTTCAGAACGCAGAGTGAACAAACATTCCGCAGAGATCCCCTGACAGCAGAAAAGATATCGCCACCAGGGAAACATTTCAGAACATAAATCAGGGTGAAGAAAGATTTTACAATGGGCAAACACTGACTAAATATTCTATGTAGTAATATTGAAAAAAAAAATGTTTTATTCATTATGTTATATTCACTATAGTTTCTCTTTAGCTCTGTACATGACACAGATTTTTCTGTCTAAAAAATGACCTGTGTAAATGAAGAGTAAGGTGCGTACACACATGCGACTATAGTCGTTTGTAACGATCGTTCCCCGATCTTTACCAATGACGATCGTTACAAAAAACTAACCACCGACTATTAAGGCAAACGACGAACGAGCCAAATCGCTACAAAAGAAAGTTCTGTCTCGGCGGATTTTAACCAACGACGATCGTTTGCAAAAGTAGTACATCGTTGGAAACGGTCGTTCGTACTAGGCTTGACATGCGCATTTCACTATTTCTCCGTGAAACTTCTCATTTTTATGCGCAGGCGCAATAGTTGCTTTACGTGATGTAACGTTCCTTCTAACGATCAGATCGTTACATACCTTTTAAAACTAACTTTACTTAGGTCGTGCTTTCACCAATTAAAAGTTCGTTCGTCGTTCTCAACGAACGATCGTTGCCGCATGTGTGTACGTAGCATAATCCACCCTGAATGCTGACACTGCTGGATGCACTCTGCATGTGGTTGTTGAGCTCATTGCATACATTACTCATATTTGATACTACACAGTGTTTGGCCTTGTTTACTAAGAATATTTGCGAGATGTGTTGTCACAAATCACATTCCAACAGAACAAGTGTGCTTGGAAACAGGTGATGTATTCCCACGGCGTATCACGGAAAGCCATGGCGACAGGCGCCGTGAGGTCCTCATTTCCATGGTAGCGATCAGGGTTGGTAGGAAACCTTGCAGAGTAGGTTGAGGAGTGATACAAGAGTCAGCGGTACCTCCACAGAGATGGGGAGGCCACAGTGACACCGCAGTAGCAGTTCTTGCAGGCTTCCTGCAGTTGTGGTGCATCCTCCCCAATGTGCTGTGTCAGCAGAGCAGAAGCATGGCAGAGCAGGGAAAAGTTCCACAAAGCCATCTGTGTCTCGCAGAGCCGGGACAAGATCCTCCAGCACCCAAGGCTGAGACACCAAAGTGCGCCCTCCATCCCTCCCACCCCAGCCTTCACACACTGACTGCTATTAGAGTAAGAGGCGCCCCAGGACCCACAACACCTTAATCTCTAGTTATCTGGCTTGCAGGCACTGCTATGTATCCCCTTTTCTTATTTCTCTCTGCTTCAAACACAATAGGGGAATGATAGCCGAGTGAGTTGTGCGTCCCCTCCTACACTGCGCCCTGAGGCTAGAGCCTCTCTCGCCTCGGCCCGGCCCTGTACTCCCTCCTACACTGCGCCCTGAGGCTGGAGCCTCTCTCGCCTCTGCCTCGGCCCTGCACCCCCTCCTACACTGCGCCCTGAGGCTGGAGCCTTTCTCGCCTCGGCCCGGCCCTGCACCCCCTCCTACACTGCGCCCTGAGGCTGAAGCCTCCCTCGGCCCGGCCCTGCACCCCCTCCTACACTGCGCCCTGAGGCTGAAGCCTCTCTCGCCTCTGCCTCGGCCCTGCACCCCCTCCTACACTGCGCCCTGAGGCTGGAGCCTTTCTCGCCTCTGCCACGGCCCGGTCCTGCGTGTCTGTAGCATAGCTCCCAACTGTCCCTCTTTCGGAGGGACAGCTCCTCTTTGGGAGCCCTGTCCCTCTGTCCCTCTTTCCTCCACATTTGTCCCTCTTTCAGGACTTTGTCCCTCTTTCTATGTAAATATATATATATATATTTCTATACTACAAAAATTTGTTTGACTCTAAACTTTATTCCCATCCTTTAAATTGATATATTATTAATTTAAAAATGTTAAAATGAACCAGGATAGAAAGGACCAGTGTGGTTTGAATTATAAAACAGCTTATCTTTTTTTATAAAATTTTTATGGCATGCGTGACTAGGGGTGTGATGGGGGAGTGATCAGGGGCGTGGCTTAAGTGTCTCTCTTTGGGCCCTTTTCCACTAGCAATCGCTAGCGTTCGCGCTAAACGCTAGTGATTGCGATTCAGCAAAAGTCCAAAATTTCCCAGACGTTTGCGATCGCGATTTTTTTTTCACGGCGCGAACGCGATTTAGTAAAAAACAATCGTGGTAGTGGAAATGACCTACCGCGATTCCTATGTTAAAAAGCAAACCGTAGTGATTTGAAAATTACTAGCGGTTTGCGATTTTGCGATTCAGCAATTGCAAACGCTCTAGTGGAAAAGGGTCCTTTCTCATCACAAAAAGTTGGGAGGTATGCCATACCTCCCAACTGTCCCTCTTTTGGAGGGACAGTCCCTCTTTGGGAGCCCTGTCAAGACTTTGTCCCTCTTTCTATGTAAATATATATATTCCTCTACTAAAAAATGTGTTTGACTCTAAATTTTATTCCCATCCTTTAAATTGATATCTTACAAATTTTAAAATGTTAATATGAAGGAAAATGAATCAGGATAGAAAGGAACAGTGTGGTTTAAAAATTATAAAACATATTTTTCTTATGAAATCTTTATGACTAGGGGTGTGTCAGGGGAGTGATCAGGGGTGTGATGGGGGTGTGGTCAGGGTTGTGGCAGGGGCGTGGCTTAAGTGTCTCTCTTTCTCATCTCAAAAAGTTGGGAGGTAATCTTCATACTCATAACAAGTGCAGCCACAAAACACCTGATCTGAAGGATGGACCCCTTTATCAGAGGGGGTGGGTGAAGTAGGATACCTCTGGACCCCCCTGCAGTCGCAGGTGCTGCTCCCCTGTAGTTCTGTCTCTGCCTTCCAGCTCTGTCACAGTTGCAACCGAGTGGACATTAGAACAGAGTAACAACTGGGGCACTGGAGACAGGAAATTGAGCAGGATCTCCAGCATGCCTCAAACTTGAGACTTGAATGTCGTTGCCGAAGAAGCAGAACATGCCTGCGGAACGCGTTGTCCATTATCGATTATGCTAATAAACATCTATTTCTAAAGGTGCGTACACACGTCCAACTTTACACCTGATTGTCTTTTAAGCTAGTCGTTTGAATTACTTGAAGTGCAAACAAGTTGTTCAAACGTCCTGTACACACTGACCAACTAAGCGGCTGATATCCTTATTTACATGTCGTTTAACCAACTTGATCATGAACATGAATGAACTGGATAGAACAATGGAATAGGTTAAATGTCTGATCAAATGACTGTATGTTTAAACGTCTATTCGTTGGACGAACAACTAGGAGTCGTTTGTACACACGTACGGTCGGATACACAGTCTTTGAAATGACAGTTGGTCCAACCGATCCCTGATTGCTCGACTGTGCATACACACGTCTAACTTGACAAGTGGAGCGGAAAATCAGGATGTGTGTACGTACCTTAACCACCCTGGCGTTCTATTAAGATCGCCAGGGCGGCTGCGGGAGGGTTTTTTTTAAATTAAAAAAAAAATATTTCATGCAGCCAACTGAAAGTTGGCTGCATGAAAGCCCACTAGATGGCGCTCCGGAAGCGTTCTTCTGATCGCCTCCGGCGGCCAAAAGTAACACGGAAGGCCGCAATGAGCGGCCTTCCGTGTTTTGCTTACTTCGTCGCCATGGCGACGAGCGGAGTGACGTCATGGACGTCAGCCGACGTCCTGACGTTAGCCGCCTCCGATCCAGCCCTTAGCGCTGGCCGGAACTATTTGTTCCGGCTGCGCAGGGCTCAGGCGGCTGGGGGGACCCTCTTTCGCCGCTGCTCGCGGCGGATCGCCGCAGAGCGGCGGCGATCAGGCAGCACACGCGGCTGGCAAAGTGCCGGCTGCGTGTGCTGCTTTTTATTTCGTAAAAATCGGCGCAGCAGGGCCTGAGCGGCAGCCATCGGCGGGGATGGACGAGCTGAGCTCGTCCATACCGCTAAGATGGTTAAAGGAAACCCGAACTGAAATGTGACATCATGAGATAGACATGTGTATGTACAGTGCCCAGCACACAAATAACTAGGCTGTGTTCCTTTTTTTCTTTCTCTGCCTGAAAGAGTTAAATATCAGGTATGTAAGTGGCTGACTCAGTCCTGACTCAGATAAGCAGTGACTACAGTGTGACCCTCACTGATAAGAAATTACCCTTTTTTACCTCTTTCTTGCTCTCAGAAGCCATTTTCTGCTAGGAAAGAGTTTTATAATTGGAATTTCTTATGAGTGAGGGTCACACTGTTATCACTTCCTGTCTGAGTCAGAACTGAGTCAGCCACTTGCATACCTTATATTTAACTCTTTCAGGCAGAGAAAGAAAAAAAGGAACACAGCATAGTTATTTGTGTACTAGGCACTGTACATAAACATGTCTATTTCATTATGTCACATTTCAGTTCGGGTATCCTTTAAGACATCATTGGCATTTCTTCAGGAGAGATAAGACAACCTTCGCCTCTTTATGCTAAGCTGTTTTTAAGTGTTTTTATTGATTTGGCACCTCCACCCAACAGTTTATTTGAACAGAGCGCCGCTTGCATCTGAAAAGGAGGAGCAGATCAGGGACGCGGGAGGGGGACCCAGACAGAGGAAAGCCAGTTTGAGCCTGGTACCCGGCTGCTGTTAAAGTGGGACAACATTACGGTACTTTGCTGAATTGGTTCAGCAATACACAAGGTGAGATCTGTCTATTACGGGCGGCCAATTTTGCCATCCCTATAAGCAGTGGTGGAACTAAGGACAGAGGGGCCCCAGTGCGAGTTCTACAGGGGGCCCCAAGAACTTTATTGATACAGAGCCCTCAAACTTACCAAGCACAGCTGCAGTGTCAGAGGGGTGTAATCAGAGTAAGGAAATAGCTTGTTAAAGGGAACCTAAAGTGAGAGGTATATGGAGGCTGCCATATTGATTTCCTTTTAAACAATGCATATTACCTGGCTGTCCTGTTGATTCTCTGCCTTTAAAACTTTTAGCCATAGACCCTGAACAAGCATCCAGATCATGTGATCTGACTAAAGTCTGAATGGACTAGCTGCATGCTTTTTTCAGATGTGTGATTCAGACATTAATGCAGCCAAAGAGATCCACAGGACTGCCAGGTAACTAGTATTGCTTAAAAGGAAATAAATATGGATGCCTCACTTTAGGTTCCCTTTAAGGATTACTACTATGCAGGCGGCAGCATAGCACCAATGCAAAGCTAATAAGATGAATGAAGGAGGGCCCCTAGAGAGCTCCTCTGCTCTGCTCCAGGGGCCCAAGTGTGGTTGTAGAATCTGCATCCCCAGTTCTTACCCACTGCCTCTGAGTGCTCCTTTTCCTCATTTTTATTTTAGTCGTTACACTCGTCAGTGGTGCTGCACCAGGAGATTCAAGTTTTGGGACTGACAATCTACCCTGTCAGTGCCTCCTGCTCGCTCTCCCTCATCGCTGCCATGCAGATGGTGCTAATCGTGCAAAGTGCAGACAAGAAGGACCTTACCCATCCATGGAAATAGATGAAATAACAGAGAAACGGACTAATATATAAGCAGCTGAACACACTCACAGCGTACGTTCACTACAGTGCAGTGTGTACAAGCTGGAGTGTGCAGGGCTGGGAGCTGCACATGTGGCTTTCAGACAAGACACAGAACATTTATATTGCGCTTTTTTTCTGGTGGACTCAAAGCACCAGAGCTGCAGCCACTAGGGGGCACTCTATAGGCAGTAGCAGTGTTAGGGAGTCTTGCCCAAGGTCTCCTCACTGAATAGGTGCTAGTTTACTAAACAGGAAGACCTGGGATTCAATTTGGACTATAAATAAGTTAATACGTAGAAAAACTGTCGTTTTTGAATTGTGGGTTTGGAGAAAGATACTTGGTGAGTTCCCTGGACTAACCAACAGTCAAAATAAAGCTAGTTTTCACTAGAAGGGCTGACATTACTATTAAAACTCAAATCATTTAGTACCCGATTCTTTTAGAGAAAATTGAGGGTAAAAGAAGAAGAGGGTGGCAGAGGCTAAAGCTGAGTACACACGTACGATAACGATCGTTCAAAAACGAACGATAACGACAATCGGAACGATAATCGTGCGTTCAAAAAGTGTGAACGATCGTTTTTGTGAACGATAACGATCGTTATCGTTCAATCGGACCGATCCAACCCGGCGGATTTTTTCGAAAGATAATCGTTCAATCGTTGCAGTGTGTACAAAGATCGTCCGATAACGCATGTTCTTATTGCCTGTCATAACGTCACTTCCGTTTGCGCACGCATTTTTTTATCGTTCGTCGTTCAGTACTTTATACTTATATCGTTCACGTGTGTACACAATCGTTCATTACGAACGATCTTTTCAGTCTAATTTGAATATCGTGTAAACGTCACGAATCGTTCGTAACGAACGATCTTTATCGGACGTGTATACGAACCTTTAGATGGATAGACAGCATGTGTGAAGCTAAGCTATGAACATGCCTATGCAACAGCTGAAAGAAGCAGTGATGGGCACCAAGAGTTGCAATCAACTAAATGAATGAGCAGAAGGAGAGGATGATATTGTATAATTGAGCAGGGTGACAAATTGAGCAGGGTGACATTTTAATTTACTTTAAAACACACAAGTACAAGTACGCTACCACTTTAGGGAGGTCAGCCACGGCAGTTTCCATGTTTGTCTGATTACACTGTAAGGTGAAACGTTGCAGTCAAAAATTAGGAAAGAACACATGAAGAGCCGACAAGTTTCATCGTGTTAAAGTAAATCTGGGACTTTTATAAGTAAGAACTGTACTTCCAGGGGCGTAACTAGAAATCACTGGGCCCCCCTGCGGCTGCATCCCTTGCAGGGTCTATTGTTACGCCCCTGTGTACTTACCTTGTGAGAGGAAAGTATCGGAATCCTAGAGAGGCCTTCCGCGTCCCTCTCCATCCCTCCTTTTCCGCACTGGGACTCCTGAAGTTTCACAGAGATCACCCACATGGTGCACGTGCAGACGGCTTGTGCATATGTCTTCACTGTGCTTGTGCAGACGGCTTGTGCATGCACCCCCACTGTGCTTGTGCAGACGGCTTGTGCATGCACCCCCACTGTGCTCGTGCAGACGGCTTGTGCATGCACCCCCACTGTGCTCGTGCAGACGGCTTGTGCATGCACCCCCACTGTGCTCGTGCAGACGGCTTGTGCATGCACCCCCACTGTGCTTGTGCAGATGGCTTGTGCATGCACCCCCACTGTGCTTGTGCATGCACCTCCACTGTGCTTATGCAGACGGCTTGTGCATGCACCCCCACTGTGCTCATGCAGACGGCTTGTGCATGCACCTCCACTGTGCTCGTGCAGACGGCTTGTGCATGCACCCCCGCTGTGCTTGTGCATGCACCCCCACTGTGCTCATGCAGACGCCTTGTGCATGCACCCCCACTGTGCTTGTGCAGACGGCTTGTGCATGCACCCCCACTGTGCTTGTGCATGCACCTCCACTGTGCTCATGCAGACGGCTTGTGCATGCACCCCCACTGTGCTCATGCAGACGGCTTGTGCATGCACCCCCACTGTGCTTGTGCAGACGGCTTGTGCATGCACCCCCACTGTGCTTGTGCAGACGGCTTGTGCATGCACCCCCCACTGTGCTTGTGCATGCACCCCCACTGTGCTCATGCAGACGGCTTGTGCATGCACTCCCGCTGTGCTCATGCAGACGGCTTGTGCATGCACCCCCACTGTGCTTGTGCAGACGGCTTGTGCATGCACCCCCGCTGTGCTTGTGCATGCACCCCCACTGTGCTCATGCAGACGCCTTGTGCATGCACCCCCACTGTGCTCATGCAGACGGCTTGTGCATGCACCCCCACTGTGCTCGTGCAGACGGCTTGTGCATGCACCCCCACTGTGCTCGTGCAGACGGCTTGTGCATGCACTCCCACTGTACTTGTGCAGGCAGCTTATGCATGCGCAGTAGTAACACGGACCCGCCGCTTGGGCTTGGCAGAAAAAGAGCACCTGCAAGCTCCTCGACAAATGGACCTACAAGAGTCCTGACGCTAAAAGTGCGAGGAGGAAGGCAGCGGGGGGAGCCTCAGAAGGATCCAGACACCTCTACCGAGGTGAGTATCTAAATTGAGACCTCTGGCTTCAAAGTCTCATTAACTTCAAACTTCCAATCACAGACCGATAAGCATTATTCTTGTTTAAATCCCCATGAACATGATTAGATGTTTGCAGCAAATACACAAGGTCTCCCTGTGCTTCCCTGCTGTAATGGGCTATCCCCAGCGAGTCACCTGCTGCAGTTTCAGGCGCTCTTTACTCAGTAACAGGTTGTTTTTAATAACTGCACTCTAAAAGTACACTTAAAGGGGACTTACCTCAGCCACCACATGTAACTGTGCTCATAGGGGAAAAAGCTATTCGGGTCATCGCAGCAATACTTGAAGTCCTTAAATCCACAGCAGTAAACGGCTCCGAGCTCACTGTCCGCCAAGGGGCAGCTGAAACCCCCGACCATCACCTTCTCCACCGTGGTGTAACTGGTGCACTCTGCGGTCATAGTCCCGGCCAGCGCTTCTCCGGCACGCAGCGCGCAGCGAGCCTGGAACTGCCAGTGCGGGGCTGGGAGCTCCTAATACCATCGCCCCATGGTGTAGGAGAAACACCTCGGCTCCAGAGGAGAGGAGAGACATGAAACCATCACAGCTGCACTTCTAGCATAACTCTGCTCACATCAGCACCACAACTCATCCTGTTCACACCAGCATCTGCCTTCCTCAATGGCCAGCCGTGTGTCTCTGTCTCCCTCTGCTGGTGATGGAGAGAAGCTCTTGCTACAGCTCTCCAACTCTGAAAATGCAGACCGAGTCCATGAGGCTGCAAAAGAAGATCGATATATATATATATATATATATATATATATATATATATATACACGCCTTATTTAAAGGGAACCAGAGAGGAAGCACCCTTGTGTATTTTACCATATATATATCAGTAAGAACATTAGAGGAAACACTTACCATGCTCTCGGTTTCATCCTCACTGCTAAAAGTGTTTGTTATCAGCTGTGATAAGAATCCCAGACTGAGCATTAAGTCTGGCTTTGCAGGGAATAATTATAGCTGAGTCATTATAGCAGAGCCACAAGGGGGCAGGCTTGGGCTTGAAAAGACACCAGAGAAGACAGACTCAGCTATAATCTTTCCATAGCAAAGCTAGACTGAGTGCTCAGTCGGGGATTCTTATCAGAGGTGATAACAGTCAGATTAAACAGAGAACAATGAAACAAAGAGCAGATTAGGTGTTTACTGTCATGTTCCCACTGATTTATAAGGTAAAATACAAGAGGGTGCTTCATCTCTGGTTCTCTTTAAAAGTAGGCCAATTCAACAGTAAAGTAGAATGATGTCATTATGTAGAGTTGCTTATATAAATAGTGCTTGGCTTCAGACAACGTAGTTATCACAGAAGTTAATGTCAATATGGGTAAGTTGAAAGTGAGTTTGAATGAGGGATGATTGTCGGAGAAGAAGAAGAGCTGGTGCTAGCATCTCTGAAACGACAACTCTTTTAGGATTTTCTCGGGTGTTTAGAGGGTGGCAGTTGAGAAAAAAAACTTCAAGCGATAAGGACTATTCTGGTGGAAAAAGGCTGGTGAACAAGGAACATGAAAGGAGAGTAGCACGCATAGTCCACAGCAAAAGAAAGACACATACCCGTGTCTATTTCATCATGTCACATGTCACTTCGGGTATCCTTTAACCAGTAAACTCGCGATTCTCAAAAAAAATCATGCACCACAACTGCGCAGAGCCCCCTGCTGCCCAAAGACTTCTTGCACACCTTAAAGCCTGCTCACCGAGCATGTGCAGTAGGCAAGTTGTTCACTGACTGCTTTACATTGTATCACAGTGTCATATCTTCAGTGTTGTCCCATGAGAAGTTGTAATAAAATATTTACAAATATGTGAGAAGTGAACTCTCTTTTTTGAGGTACTGTGTGTTTGTTGCTGGTGTTTGTGCGCCTCTCTCATCACAGAGCTGATATTTCACTCAGTCAGCGATTTCTGCTATGATCTGATGTGACCCGGCCTCAGGCTATTGACTCCCAACACCTCGCAGCAGAAGATTTTTAATTAATCCGAGGCACGAGTCGAGAGACCTCCGCTCTGCGGGCCTGAAGCAAAGCAGTTAATTATGTCATCGGCAGCGGAATCCCTGTTACTCGTGCCAACACTGAGGCTGGGAGCACACTAGGCAGTGGAGAAATGCTTGCAATTTCTGCATGGTTCATTTTTACATTTTTGATGGGTTTTTGGTGCTTTTGCATTGTGCATTTTTTTTATATTTTCTCTTTTATCAATGAGGTAAAATGCAGTATAATATTTAGAAAAAAAAAGCATATTTTATGTGCATTTTATATTTGTTATTGAAAATTATGCTGCAAATTGTGCGTGAAGAAAACCCACATTGTAATATGCACATATATACTGTCAAAAACCTGAGCGGTTCTTGCCTTTTTCATGATTGCTAACTCAGTAAAGGACCAGCCCTTAAAGAGACTCTGAAGCGAGAATAAATCTCGCTTCAGAGCTCATAGTTAGCAGGGGCACGTGTGCCCCTGCTAAACCGCCGCTATAGCGCCGCTAAACGGGGGTCCCTTCACCCCCAAACCCCCCACTGTGACACTTGGTCGCAGACTTGGTCGCTCCTGGAGGCAGGGCTAGCGGCTGCAGCCCTGCCTCCAGTCACGTCTATCAGCGGCGCATCGCCACCTCTCCCCCGCCCCTCTCAGTGAAGGAAGACTGAGAGGGGCGGGGGAGAGGCGGAGATACGCGCTGACAGACGCGCGAGGGGCAGGGCTGCGGCGGTTAGCCCTGCCCCAACCAGGTAGCGCTCCCCCGCTGCATCGAGGGGATTTGGGGGTGAAGGGACCCCCTTTAAGCCGCGGGATAGCGGCGGTTTAGCAGGGGCACACATGCCCCTGCTATCTATGAGGTCTGAAGCGAGATTTATTCTCGCTTCAGACTCTCTTTAAAGTGTTGCTATCATATAAATCCGGCATAGTGGGGTCTGAACCCTCTATAACAGTAATTATAGATTGACGGTATACCTTGAAATGAATCAGAGCACTCAGTATAGGATTTTATATAAAAAATTGTATTTGCTCATCATACAGCATATATACAAAATATGAACAGTTCTAAGTAGTGTTTCCTTCTAACAGTATTCCATCTTATCAAGGCTTTAGAGCCAAGCAATTATCAATCTTATACGTACATTCAAAAAAGAATATAACAGTTGTGTTATGTAGAATAAGATCAAAAGTAGTCTCATCTGTATCAATAGCTGTGTATCTAGTAGCTGTGTAAAACTTGTAGTAATCTTCTTAAAGAAATAGCATAAAAAAATAACTTCTAAAAAAACTTCTTGCTAACATCTTAACAAAACTTAATACTGAAAAATGAATAACGTAAATCACCAGAATATGACATGCAGCCCATAGACTTTCATTATTGGCAAAAATGCTGCGTTTTCCACCACGCTAGCGATTCTGCCTGGTGTGCCTCTAGCCTAAGCTGTACTGCCCAGCACAGGAGGTGAGTATACTCAGGGCCGGTTCTAGATACGAATGGGGCCCTCTGGCAAAATTAATGCAGGGGCCCCCCTTACAGACATCCCCCCTTTTCCAAAACCATAAAGCAGCATTAGGGGTCCTCTCTTGCAGCTATATTTTCCCACAGAGCCCCCCTGAACTGGCAGTGCCCCCTCCCCGCTCAACCCCCAAATTAACTGTGCTCCCTAGGGCCCCTGCAATGACTTCAACAGAGTAGCAACTCACCTGTCCCAGTGGGCATACTCCTCGGTCACCTGCGCCCGCCGGGAGAGGTGAGATGCTACTCTGCCAAGGATGTTTCTGGGGAGACACCTTGGGGGGGCCCCCTGCAGGCTCTGGGGCCCTGGGGCAATTGCCTCCTTTGCCTCTATGGTAGCACCGGCCCTGAGTATACTGTATGTAAGGGCTGTTTCACACCACATGCCGTTTTCCGCATTTTGCAATCTGTTTCCGATCGCTCAACCTCCCTGGCGGTAACCCCGAGTCAGACTCAGGGCAGAAAACCGCAGCTCAGAGCGGTAACCCCCGAGCATGACTTGGGGTAGTCGCCAGAAGCTCTATGCAGAGTGCAGCACTCAGCGGCTGTTTCAACTTACCTCCCCAGGACCAAGCCGTCGTCATTCCTGTCCTCGAAGGCTCTGCATCCATCTGGTGAGATCGCTGATTGTCGTCATGACGGCAATCTCCTTACAGGGTTACAGCGCCACCCGGAGGACAGATGGAGAATTGCAGCCTTGGATCTCAGGAAGGTGAGTAAAGGCTGGGCTGCTGCAGATCTCTGTACAGTGTGATTATGCCCGGATTTTAGAGTCTGAAAGCCTGAAAAAAATTGTACCACTTTTAGACCCTGAAATCCAGAAATAATCCTACCGCCAGGGGGGTTAGAGCAGGGGTGTCAAACTCAATTCCCGTAAGGGGCCAAAATCTACAATATAGTCCAAGTCGCAGGCCAAATTGTTTACTAAGATTTCATATCTATTGAACAATTTCAAACAAAGTGGCGTAACTATAGTGACCGTGGGGGAGGCCCCACCCCTTCTGCAGAGTAGCGCAGCGGAGCAGTTTAATATTTACCTGCTGCACTACTGCTTCAGATCTCCTCTAATCTTCCTGACAGCCACATGCTCTGGTCACATGCGTGATTTTTGGAACTACTTGGCAAGTAGTTCCAAAAATCACGCATGTGACCAGAGGCCCCTGCAGGCGCACCTGCAGGCGCACAGGGGCCCCATGTCCTGTAGACAGGGCCGGATTTAAAACTCAGGGGCCTGTAGGCACAGGTGTTCAAGCGCCCTAAACTCCGCCCCTGAACATAGGCCACACCCTCAAGTAAAAATATTCTGAACTCTAATCCCTGCCTTATTTCACTAACTGTCCTTAGAATCTTGCACTCTAAGGCCTTGTTCACATCTAAAATCGCAATCGCTGACCCCAACGTTTTGCGATTTTGCGCAATTTTTTTTTAAGCGGCTTAAAGGGGATTTTAGGCTGGCGCTTTTCTAAGCGCTTTTGATGAACGATTCTGTTTTTTCACTTCCTGACGTCAGTGAGGAAATGAACTCTTTGACCCGGAAAATAATAAATACAATGTATTTATTCTTAAAAGCACTGGGGAAATCGCTATACAAAGCGCTTTTTTAAGTGCTTAGCAATTTCCCTATACCTTCCATTGAGGCAAATCACCTTGAAAATGGTACAGGCAGCGCTTTCGTGAGCGGATCGGAATCGAACCGCTCAGATGTAAGGATTAGGGTGTAAGTGCCTAAGGTCAGTGATTTGAAGCAGGGATTAGACTGTAAGCTCCTGAGAAGCCACCTCTCCCGCATAAGGCGCCTGTAGGCACATGCCTACAGTGCCTTATGTAAAATCCACCCCTGCCTGTAGAGCTCATGCAGCTGCACCACATTTAGGGCCTGATTATCCTCCAGGCCCTTCTCCATTTATTTCTCCCTGTAAGCCCGGAGGAACAGCGATAACTGCTTGTGGCCCCTGTCATATACAAATAAAAATGTGTGCTACAATAATAAAGTGCCTACAGAATGTAGAAGGGGTTCTTGTAGAGACCAAGAGCACCTAAACGAGAAGTAGAGAGAGACCAGGAGCCCAATGGTGCAGTATTGTTAGGTATAGGGGGAATGAAATGAATATATATATACTTTATTCCCATCCTTTAAATTAATATTTTACTAATAATAAAATGATAATATGAAGGAAAACGAATCAGGATAGAAAGGACCAGTGTGGCTAGAATTATAAAATAACATATTTTTCTTATGAAATCTTTATGGTATGTGTGACTAGGGGTGTGTCAGGGGCATGAGGAAGCGGGCCATGACCCACGAAACACATTGTCAATTTTTTGAATAAATATTTTCCAGTTGAACTGGTGTCTGTATCTTCTGGAGAGGTAAGGGATTACCTCTCGTTTATACGTTATGTTTTAAAGTTTCAACACCCCTCTATTTAGGATGCCTCCACCCCACCCAGAACGTAACCTAGGTTCATGTACTTTTCTGTTATTATTTGGATCCAACCATGATCTGTTATGACCATGACCCTTCACACTGGGGCCCCCTTTATTTGTTCTGCAAAGGGGCCCACTGTTGGCTTTGTGCGCCAATGCATGTGACCCGGGGCGTTCCAGCCACCAGGACAAAAGGTCGCCTGGAGCGCCAGGTGGGAGGAGGGGCGCTGCCGCGGGGGGGGGCGTGCCCACCTTCCCCCGCCAGACTGTGCGACCCCTGTTGTGAACTGGCCGCGGTGTCTATTAGACGCCGCGCCAGTTCATCCCCGCAGCTCACCGCTCCAGCCTGCATAGTCTTCACGGCAGGCAGAGCAGGGCTACGGCAAGATGGCGCTCGAAGCTCTGCACTAGAGACTATTTGTGTCACCAGTACAGGGCTTCGGGCACCATCTTCCTGTAGCTCTGCTCTGCCTGTCAGTGCGGGACTTTCGCAGGCTGGCTGCCGGCTGCAGGAAGATGGTCGGGGGAGCTGCGCCCAGTGAGAGGAGTCTTCTGCAGGTGAGTAAATGCTTTTTTTTTTTTACAGGTGAGCATACATTACAATTATTTTCTGGTGAACGCTGCCCACATTACGATTATTTTATGGAGAATCATTGCTGCGTTGTGGTTATTTTATGGAGAATCATTGCTGCGTTATGTTTATGGTGAATCATTGCTGCGTTATGGTTATTTTATGGTGAATCATTGCTGCGTTATGGTCATTTTATGGAGAATCATTGCTGCGTTATGGTTATTTTATGGAGAATCATTGCTGCCAGGGCCGGGCCGAGGCAGATGCTGGAGAGGCTCCAGCCTCAGGGCGCAGTGTAGGAGGGGGAGCACAATTCATTCAGCTGTCATTCCTAATTGTGTTTGAAGCAGAAAGAAATAAGAAAAGGGGATACATAGCAGTGACTGCAAGCCAGATAACTAGATATTAAAGTGTTGGGGAGGTTGTGGGCCCTGTGGCACCTCTTAGTCTAATAGCAATCAGTGTGTGACGGCTGGGGTGGCAGGGATGGAGGGGCGCACTTTGGTGTCTCAGCCTTGGGTGCTGGAGGACCTTGTCCCGCCTCTGATTGCTGCGTTATGGTTATTTTATGATGAATTATTGCTGCGTTATGGTTATTTTCCGGTGAATCATTGCTGCGTTATGGTTATTTTATAGAGAATCATTGCTGCTTTATGGTTATTTTATGGTGAATAATTGTTGCGTTATGGTTATTTTATGGTGAATCATTGCTGCATTATGGTTATTTTATGGAGAATCATTGCTGCGTTATGGTTATTTTAAGTGAATCATTGCTGCGTTACGTTGCCGCATTACGATTATTTATTTTATGGTGAAACATTGCTGCGTTACAATTATTTTCATCAGGGGGCACCACACGGGATGGGGGGGGGGCCTGGGAAGGCGGGGGAAGGGCCCTCCACATGGGAAGGGGGGGTGCACCACGGGTTTTCTTGCCTGGAGTGACAAAATGGCTAGAGACGCCCCTGCATGTGGCCCTCACCAGGGGACAGTGTACACCTTCTACACGACGTTGGAAAGACCTTCCCAAGACTGATCAATTCCCAGCCAAGCACACCCCTCCTCCATCGTTACAGCTTGAACCCATCTATCGCAGATCGCTGGTGGAATTTCCCTGACTACAACCGAAGATGAATCCTAAGAGGTGACGTCTGAGAGAAAATTCACACGAAATAGATATTGCGGGTTACCAGCCGACATGACATACAAATACAGTCCGTGCAATATATACTATTTTAATTGCAGCTCTGTCCACAGAAGAAAATCAATAGAGATAAAAAATGAGCGCATCCCATAGTTAATGACCAAGTTGGTAACATCATGGCCCGTCAATAGGTTAAGGTCAACCAACTACATTCTACAAGAGAGAGTCATTACCAGCGGTAACCTGGAGGGCCTCCTCGCTGTGCTGTCACACCGCCTTCACACCGCCTTGACTGATGCATCTAATTACAGTCCCGTGAAGAGAATGTACAACACAAGGTATGAGGCCCTCAGGAGTCATGTCAGCCAGGTTTGGGGGCTTCCTTGTAAGATCGGCAATTTAAAAAAAAAAGGCTTAGCGTTGTACGATATACTCTATTTATTCGTATTTATAAACATTGGAATAGAATTGGCTTTCCGTGGTCCCTCCCTCCATCAGATCTTCTAGAACAGTCTAGCGCATACATGTCAAACTCTTGACACCATGGAACTGTATAGGGGAGGGAGGGGGGGGGGGCACTAGATGGAAGAAAGAAGTTGGGGCGGCCACTAGCGGCAGAAATGTAGGCACCACCACAGGGGCGTAACTAGAAATCACTGGGCCCCCCTGCAAAACTTTGGATGGGGCCCCCTCCCCTTGCACACCGAGTAGGGACTGTCTACAAATCTTGGTCTACTAAACTTTGTATGATTCGTTATCAGTGGCAGAGCAGATGCAGTCATTAGAACAATTGTGAAGAGAGCAGAGCGTTTTTTTTTCTCTCCTTGCCCTTAGTTGACATTCTCTCAGGACGGGGCCCCCTGTGGCTTCTGGGCCCCCCTGCAGCTGCATCCCTTGCAGGGCCTATTGTTACGCCCCTGCACCACTATAAGCACCCATTGAAATAGCAGTAATGAGGTATCCAGTGGGCACCCGACACACAAATTATACCTCAATGCTGCTATTTCAATGGGTTGCCTCAAAAAATTAAGATTTTGTTTTTTTCCCCAATTGGCAGCGGAGTGGGGGGGGATTGGTGGCAGGAGGGTTGGTTAAGGTTAGGCATAGGGGGGTTAAGGTTAGATATCAGGCAGGGAGGGGAGCTTTAGACACTAGGAAACTGTGTAGAGGGAGGGAGGATGGCTGCTAGCCACAAGGGAACTGTAAAAGGCAGATCGGGATAAGTGTGGGAGGGGGTTTGTACTAGACACCAGGGAACTATATAAGGGAGGGAAGGGGGCTCTAGACACCCGGAAACTGTATGGGGAAAGAGGAGGGCCGCTAGACACCAGGGAACTACATAAGGGAGAAAGGTCACTTGACATTGAGGTTGGCCCGTGACTTGGTTCCAGTTTTCAATTTTGGCTCATTGTGTATTTCAGTTTGACACCTTTGGTCTAGCACATGTATGAGGCCCTTACCTTCTTCCTCTCTTGCCGACCTTAGCGTGTGTGTGCAGATGTCCCTCGAGGTCTGTCAAGGTCGTCTAATGATCTGGCATGACGGATCTTTAAAGAAAAGATCGAACCAAGTTTTAGGCTGCTTACACTGACGTTACAGGTGCACGTTAATGCACCTGTAACGCTCCCCCAACGCACAGCAATGTAACACAAGTGGGCTCTTCACACTGCCCACGTTGCGTTACATGTAACGTTGCACGTTCTCCGGACAGTGCAGCATGCTACGGCGTTACAGCGGCTTAAGCCACGTTAGACTGTTTGCACATGCTCAGTCATGTTGGGGAGGAGCGGAGAGCGGCCAGGCACATGGCTAATTAATATTCACTGCACGTTGTGACGTGCAGTGTTTACTTCCTGGAGCGGCCGCTCTGTGCGGCGATTGGCCGGGCGGGACCACGTGATGCCGCATGCGTCCAAGAGTACGCATCACGACATCACGGACGCCAGAGTGAGCTGCACAACGCGGCTCACTCTGACGTCCACATCGAAGAGCACCAGGCCTTGCGTTAGGTGCACGTTATGCGACCTTAACGTAGCACCTAACGCAACGTCTTGGTGTGCAAGTAGCCTAAAACAAAAAAAACTACTTACCCGGGGCTTCCTCCAGCCCCTGGTCGGTATCTTCAACACAGGGGACCCGGGCCACCTGCTGGGAGCGGAGCTGTGGCGAGGGCACAGGATGGCTGCCAGAGCTGGAGGAGGCCCCAGGTTAGATTTTTTAAAAATTTCCTTTCATCTGTCCTTTAAGTGACAACCTGCAGCCGAGTCTATTGTTCTCCTGCCAGAACCTGACGTACACTGATGCTCTTTTCCCCTCTCCATAACAACAGCATAGGTCTGCTACAGCAGATCGAGGCGTCTGTACAGCGCTTGCCTCCAAGCATTGGGCTTAATTCACAAACCCGTGCTAACTGTTAGCACGGGCATGCTGAACGGTTAGCATGTGAAGTGCCGCTCGCAAACTTTTACGCGTGGAGAGTCCCGCGTTCGCACGATTGTGAACATTTGCGCAAATGATCGAAAGTTTGCAAGCGGCACTTTACATGCTAACTGCTTAGCACGCCCGTGCTAACAGTTAGCACGGGTTTGTTGTGAATCAAGCCCCTTGTGTGTGTAAGTACCCACCTATTGAGCATAATGACCTAATTACAATTATGATTATGGCCGCAATCGAAATCTCGCGAATTTCACGAAATTATGTGAAATTTTGCATTTATGGGGAATTTTGTAATTACGATAGTTTTTCGTAATTATGATCGTTTACGTAACACAAATAAATCAGAATTTCAGAAATTTGACCGTTCTTGAAATTGTGTTCCACTCCAGAGTCTCCTGATACATTTAAAGAAACAGCACTTGCAGGTACTTTTGCATTATCAGATATTGCAAGGCCCAAAAGTGTCTCAGCATGCATGACCACTAAGTGCACCTTGACAAAAAGCACCTGTCTTAAGGCTCATACACACATCAGACCATAGTCTTTGGAAAATGAAAGATCACAGACCAATTTTACCCCCTTCCATGTAGTATGAGAGCCATACCTACACAGTCTATTCTATGGAGCTGAACTCCTCATCAGACAGAAATCTTTGCAAGATGCTGCACACAAAGATGTTGTAGACATTCAAAAGATCAGTATCTGCAAAAGATCTGTTCCTGCACAAGATCCGTTCCTGCAAAATGCATTCATAGTCTATGAGATCTGCAGATCATCATACACACCTTGTTTAACAGGCATTCATCTGCAGATCAGATCCACCAGGATGGATTTTCAGATCTGCAGATGATTGTCTGATCTGCAGATGAATGTCTGTTAAACAAGGTGTGTATGAGGATCTGCAGATATCATAGACCATGAATGCAATTTGCAGGAACAGATCTTTTGCAGATACTGATCTTTTGTGTCTGTACAGCATCTGTGTGTGCAGCATCTTGCAAAGATTTTTTTCGGTACTTATCCGTTAGCCGGGCGCATACGGCAGGTGGCGCTAATTACTATTCCCCCTCCAGGCCGACATGGATAGTAGGGAAAGATGTAACTCTGGTGGAGTTTTGTCGCCACCTAGAGGATGCGCCCGGCTAACGGATAAGTACCTTTTTTTCTAATGGGAAGTTCAGCTCCATAGAATAGACTGTGAGGCCTGGAACCCACTGAAAACCGCAAACGCAAAACGCAACCGCTAGCGTTTTGTCTGAGCGGTTTGCAAGCGGATTCATGCACGTTTTCGGTGGCGTTTTGCAACAGTGTATTTTTTTGCTCAGCGGTTGTGTAGCGTTTTGCGTTTCGCATTTTTATCCTGATTGGTCCTGTGAATTATTTTTAATTTTGTTACAGTGTGCTGAACCGCAAAACGCTAGCAAAACCGCTCAGTTTAGGTTTTGCTGAGCGTTTCTGCTAGCGTTTCAATACTTTACATTGAAGCTCTAACGCTCCCAAAATGCTGCAGTTCCTGTGGAAGTTGCCCCATCCATTAATATCAGCTGAGCATTTTGGCAAAACGCTAGCGTATCGCAGCGCTGCCAAAATGCTCAAAAAAACGCTCTTGTGGGTTCCAGCCCTGAAGGTATGGCTCTCATACTACATGGAAGGGGGTAAAATTGGTCTGTGATCTTTCATTATCAAAAGACTATGGTCTGATGTGTGTGTGGCCTAAAGGTGCGTACACACGTCAGATAAAAGTCTTTGGAAAATGAAAGATCACAGACCAATTTTACCCCCTTTCATGTAGTATGAGAGCCATACCTACACAGTCTATTCTATGGAGCTGAACTCCCCATCAGATAAAAATCTTTGCAAGATGCTGCACACAAAGACCGCTGGGTACTTATCCGTTAGCCGGGCGCATCCGGCAGGTGGCGACAAAACTCCACCAGAGTTACATCTTTCCCTACTATCCATGTCGGCCTGGAGGGGGAATAGTAATTAGCGCCACCTGCCGGATGTGCCCGGCTAACGGATAAGTACCGACCGCTGTACACATGCAACAGATCAGTATCTGCAAAAGAACTGTTCCTGCAAAAGATCCATTCCTGCAAAACGCATTCATAGTCTTAGTCTATGATATCTGCAGACCTCATACACACCTTGTTTAACGGACAGTTATCTGTAGATCAGATCCACCAGGTTGGATCTTCAGATCGACAGATAATTGGCTGATCTGCAGATGAATGTCCATTAAACAAGGTGTGTATGGGATCTGCAGATATCATAGACTATGAATGCATTTTGCAGGAATGGATCTTTTGCAGGAACAGATCTTTTGCAGATACTGATCTGTTGAATGTGTACAGCATCTTTGTGTGCAGCATCTTGCAAAGATTTTTATCTGATGGGGAGTTCAGCTCCATAGAATAGACTGTGTAGAGTATGACTCTCATACTACATGAAAGGGGGTAAAATTGGTCTGTGATCTTTCATTTTCCAAAGACTTTTATCTGACGTGTGTACGCACCTTTAGAAGTGGCTGCAGGTAGAGCCTCCTGATACATTTAAAGGGACAGCATGTGCAGGGGCCTTTGCATTATCAGTAATTGCAATCAATGAGTGACTTTCCTGAGTTCAGTCATTACTTAGATATGCATAATTACTATTAGAAACAAAATTACGTCCATTTTCGTAACTGAAATAACTTGTTTCTATAGAGAAAAAATAAATTACGAAATGTAACGTTAAACACAAATTTGTGCCGAAATGCGAAATTATGAAACCAAAATTTTGCTTACGGAATTCCGATTTTAGGTTTGTATGTCAATTACGAAATTACAAATTCGTGTCGTAGCAGCAAAATTCGTGTCTGTAATTAAGGAAACACGAAATTACGAAAATTTCGGCACAACACTACTATTAACCTTTTCAATATTTGGTTTTTTTTTTAAAAAAACATATGATGATGCAAAGGGCCTGAGCCCACTAACGCAGTTATGTGCAGTTGTGTCCGCTTTTCAGCAACACATCAATGTTACAGATGCTGAAAAACGGACACAACTGCGCACAACTGTGCACAACTGCGTTAGTGGGCTCAGGCCCTAACGGGACCCTGCTTACTTTAACCATCATACTGAATAGTTTGAATAGTAACCATCAGGGCTGGAACCCACAGGAGCGCTTTTGGCAGCGTTTTGGCAGCACTGCGATACGCTAGCAGTTTGCCAAAACGCTGGGCTAATGTTAATGGATGGGGCAACTTCCACAGGAGCGTTTGCGTTTCTCAGAAACGCAAACGCAGGACCTGCAGCATTTTGGGAGCGTTAGTGCTTCAATGTAAAGTATTGAACCGCTAGCGGAAACGCTCAGCAAAACCTAAACTGAGCGGTTTTGCTAGCGTTTTGCGGTTCAGCACACTGTAACAAAATGAAAAATAATTCACAGAACCAATCAGGATAAAAACGCAAAACGCTACGCACCCGCTGGGCAAAAAAATACAATGTTGCAAAACACGACCAAAAACGCACATGAATCCGCTTGCAAACCGCTCAGACAAAACGCTAGCGGTTGCGTTTTGCGTTTGCTGATTTCAGTGGGTTCCAGGCCTCACATTGAATTTGGAACTCTCAGTAACAAAACATTCCGCAGGATCACCTGACTAGAGTTGGGCCGAACCTCCGATTTTCGGTTCGCGAACCGGGTTCGCGAACTTTCGCGAAAGGTTCGGTTCGCGTTAAAGTTCGCGAACCGCAATAGACTTCAATGGGGATGCGAACTTTGAAAAAAAAAAAAATTATGCTGGCCACAAAAGTGATGGAAAAGATGTTTCAAGGGGTCTAACACCTGGAGGGGGGGATGGCGGAGTGGGATACATGCCAAAAGTCCCCGGGAAAAATCTGGATTTGACGCAAAGCAGCGTTTTAAGGGCAGAAATCACATTGAATGCTAAATGACAGGCCTAAAGTGCTTTCAAACATCTTGCATGTGTATACATCAATCAGGTAGTGTAATTAAGGTACTGCTTCACACTGACACACCAAACTCATCGTGTAACGCACCGCAAACAGCTGTTTGTGTAGTGACGGCCGTGCTTTACTGGTGCGCACCATGGCGAGAGTGCAGGTTTTGGTGGCTTTACAGCCCATATGGTCACCTGGCTGATGTAGCTGAATGACAGAACAGTGACTGTCCAGCTGATCAAATTTGGTCTGACCACAATGAGGCAACGACCTTATTATCGTGGGTGTGCCCCCCGAGACACTCATCTAGGCGCCGGTCATTGCTCCATTGTGATACGCAAGCCCCTTCACCACGGCAAGGTAATGATCACGAAGGGGAATGGGCGCATGTACATGCCTTTTCTTTTGTTGTTGCAGCTGCCCGCAGTGCAGCCAGAAAAATTAGGCAGTCATGTACACGCACCCGAAAAATTATTACAGCGGCCGCTGCTAGCAGCGGCCTAAAAAATTCAGCAATCCGCCTGGAGTCCCGGACCCTGTTGGTGGTGGCGGAGAAGGTAGTCAAGCGGCCTGCAGGCAGACATGCTGTGTGGAGGGACTGGGAGCGACTTAGTCTTCTTGGGGCAGGCCAGGCAGCCAGTCACACGGCGTGCAGGCAGAGATGCTGTATGTGCGGGGACTGACTTAGTCTTGGGGCGGGCAGCAGCCCTCCGGGATCCATGCCTCATTCATTTTGATAAAGGTGAGGTACTTAACACTTTTGTGACTTAGGCGACTTCTCTTCTCTGTGACAATGCCTCCAGCTGCGCTGAAGGTCCTTTCTGAGAGGACGCTTGCGGCAGGGCAGGAGAGAAGTTGGATGGCAAATTGGGACAGCTCTGGCCACAGGTCAAGCCTGCGCACCCAGTAGTTCAAGGGTTCCTCATCGCTGTTCACAGCAGTGTCTACATCCACACTTAAGGCCAGGTAGTCGGCTACCTGCCGTTCCAGGCGTTGGTGGAGGGTGGATCCGGAAGGGCTACGGCGAGGCGTTGGACTAAAGAACGTCCGCATGTCCGACATCACCATGAGATCGCTGGAGCGTCCTGTCTTTGACTGCGTGGACACGGGAGGAGGATTAGTGGCAGTGGTACCTTGCTGGCGTTGTGCCGTCACATCACCCTTAAAGGCATTGTAAAGCATAGTTGACAGCTGGTTCTGCATGTGCTGCATCCTTTCCACCTTCCGGTGAGTTGGTAACAGGTCCGCCACTTTGTGCCTGTACCGAGGGTCTAGTAGTGTGGCCACCCAGTACAGCTCATTCCCCTTGAGGTTTTTTATATGGGGGTCCCTCAACAGGCAGGACAGCATAAAAGACGACATCTGCACAAAGTCGGATCCAGTACCCTCCATCTCCTCTTGCTCTTCCTCAGTGACGTCAGGTAAGTCAACCTCCTCCCCCCAGCCGCGAACAATACCACGGGAAGGTTGAGCAGCACAAGCCCCTTGCGATGCCTGCTGAGGTTGTTCTCCTGCCGCTGTCCCCTTCTCCTCCTCCTCCTCCCCCAAAGAAACACCTTGCTCATCATCCTCTGAGTCTGATTCGTCTTCTGCACACGACTTCTCTTCTTCCTCCTCCTCCCCCCTCTGTGCTGCCGCAGGTGTTGAGGAAACAGCTGGGTCTGATGAAAATTGGTCCCATGCCTGTTCCTGCCGTAACGGTTCCTGGTCACGCTCATTCGCAGCTTCATCCGCCACTCTACGCACAGCACGCTCCAAGAAGTAAGCGTAGGGAATTAATTCGCTGATGGTGCCCTCACTGCGGCTCACCAGGTTGGTCACCTCCTCAAACGGCCGCATGAGCCTGCATGCATTCTCCATCAGTGTCCAGTTGTCGGGCCAGAACATCCCCATCTTCCCAGACTGTTTCATTCTACTCCAGTTGTAGAGGTAGTGGGTCACGGCTTTCTTCTGTTCTAGCAGGCGGGAGAACATGAGCAGGGTCGAGTTCCAGCGAGTCGGGCTATCGCAAATGAGGCGTCTCACCGGCATGTTGTTTTTGCGCTGAATTTCCGCAAAGCGTGCCATGGCTGTGTAAGACCGCCTCAAATGCCCACAGAACTTCCTGGCCTGCTTCAGGACATTCGCTAAGCCAGGGTACTTTGCCACAAATCTTTGAACCACTAGATTCATGACATGTGCCATGCAGGGTATGTGTGTCAGCTTCCCCATATGCAAAGCGGCAAGCAGATTGCTGCCGTTGTCGCACACCACGTTGCCTATCTCCAGGTGGTGCGGGGTCAGACACTCATCCACCTGTTTCAGCCAGGAGAGCTGCTCCAGTGTGACTCTCCGCTTTGAGACAAGCCATGTCTAAGATGGCGTGACACCGTCGTACCTGGCATGCAGCATAGGCCCTGCGGAGCTGGGGCTGTGTAGCTGGAGAGGAGATCTGCCACTCAGCCAAGGAGGAGGAGGACAGCGAAGAGCATGTAGCAGGAGGAGAGGAGGTGGCAGGAGGCCTGCCTGCAAGCCGTGGAGGTGTCACAATTTGGTCCGCTGCGCCCTGCTTGCCATCGTTCACCACCAGGTTCACCCAATGGGCTGTGTAGGTAATGTAGCGGCCCTGCCCGTGCTTGGCAGACCAGCCATCCGTGGTCAGGTGTACCCTTGACCCAACGCTCTTCGCAAGAGATGACACCACTTGCCTCTCAACTTCACGGTGCAGTTGGGGTATGGCCTTTCTCGAAAAATAAGTGCGGCCTGGCATCTTCCACTGCGGTGTTACGATGGCCACAAATTTACGGAAGGCCTCAGAGTCCACCAGCCGGTATGGTAACAGCTGCCGAGCTAACAGTTCCGCCACGCCAGCTGTCAGACGGCGGGCAAGGGGGTGACTGGCCGAAATTGGCTTCTTCCGCTCAAACATTTCCTTCACGGACACCTGACTGCTGCTGTGGGCAGAGGAGCAGGAACCGCTCAAGGGCAGAGGCGGAGTGGAGGAGGGTGCCTGTGAAGGTGGAAGGGAGAAAGCGGCAGAAGCAGATAATGCACCTGATGGAGGAGGA
This sequence comes from Hyperolius riggenbachi, assembly GCF_040937935.1. Lineage (NCBI taxonomy): Eukaryota > Metazoa > Chordata > Amphibia > Anura > Hyperoliidae > Hyperolius > Hyperolius riggenbachi. Next base: position 20,715,805 of record NC_090651.1, on the reverse strand, counting down.
AGAAGAGAAGGAGGGTGGCTTTGCTTTTGTGTGCTGCTGCTGCTTTTGCTCAGGTGGCCATCCCATTGCTGTTTGTGCCTTTTCTCCAGGTGCCTTCGTAAGGCACTTGTCCCTACGTGAGTGTTGGCCTTTCCACGGCTCAATTTTTGTTGGCAGAGCGAGCAGATGGCTTTGGTCCGATCTGAGGCACACACATTAAAAAATTTCCACACCGCTGAGCCACCCTGGGATGTGGGCACTATGGGGACCTCAGCAGCTGATGCTGAAGGGCAAGTTGGCTGGCTGTACATAGGTGGCAATACATGGTGCCGGACTCTGCCACCAGCTGTTTCTGACGAAGAGCTGCCCCAGCTTCTTTCAGCAACTTCTCTCCTCCTCCTACTCTCTGACTCCCCCTCTGAACTGTCCCCCTCTTCATCTCCTCTATTGGGTACATACAGAGGATCCCTATCATCGTCATCATCGTAATCATCCTGCCCAGCTTCGCTTGCCTCAGACAAATCCAAACATGCACCAACATCAGTAGGTCCTTCATCCTCCTTACACGTTACATCCATAATGTTGCCGCGTAACTCAGACATATGAGCTGGTGAAAATTCATCTGGCTGTAACAACAATGGCTGTGCATCAGTGATTTCACCACTAAATAATTCTTGCGAAGTGTCAAATGCAGCGGAAGTGGTGCTAGTAGTAGCACTGGTGGCTGAGCAAGATGAGGTGTTCTGTGTCGCTAAATACTCAACCACGTCCTGACAATCTTGGGAGGTGATGGGACGTGCCTTCTTCCGAGCACTGTACTGTGGGCCAGGTCCACACGAAATTACATTTACACGACCTCGCGCAGACCTGCCGGGTGGCCTTCCTCTGGCTCTGCCACTACCTCTTCCTCTACCTGTTTTGTCCATATCGGGTATGCACGGAGTGGTATATCACACTGCGTGCACTCACGTAGGTAGGTGGGTTCACTTAACTGCACAGGTATGCGCACTGATGCGGTGGGTTCATTGAACAGAACAGGTATGCAGTGGCGGGTTCACTTAACTGCACAGGTATGCGCACTGATGCGGTGGGTTCACTGAACAGAACAGGTATGCAGTGGCGGGTTCACTTAACTGCACAGGTATGCGCACTGATGCGGTGGGTTCACTGAACAGAACAGGTATGCAGTGGCGGGTTCACTTAACTGCACAGGTATGCGCACTGATGCGGTGGGTTCACTGAACAGAACAGGTATGCAGTGGCGGGTTCACTAAACAGAACAGGTATACAGTGGCGGTTCACTAAACAGAACAGGTATGCAGTGGCGGGTCCACTGAACAGAACAGGTATGCAGTGGCGGGTTCACTTAACTGCACAGGTATGCGCACTGATGCGGTGGGTTCACTGAACAGAACAGGTATGCAGTGGCGGGTTCACTTAACTGCACAGGTATGCGCACTGATGCGGTGGGTTCACTGAACAGAACAGGTATGCAGTGGCGGGTTCACTAAACAGAACAGGTATACAGTGGCGGGTCCACTGAACAGAACAGGTATGAAGTGGCGGGTTCACTAAACAGAACAGGTATGCAGTGGCGGGTCCACTGAACAGAACAGGTATGCAGTGGCAGGTTCACTAAACAGAACAGGTATACAGTGGCGGTTCACTAAACAGAACAGGTATACAGTGGCGGTTCACTAAACAGAACAGGTATGCAGTGGCGGGTCCACTGAACAGAACAGGTATGCAGTGGCGGGTTCACTTAACTGCACAGGTATACAGTGGCGGTTAACTGAACAGAACAGGTATGCAGTGGCGGGTTCACTTAACTGCACAGGTATGCGCACTGATGCGGTGGGTTCACTGAACAGAACAGGTATGCAGTGGCGGGTCCACTGAACAGAACAGGTATGCAGTGGCGGGTTCACTAAACAGAACAGGTATACAGTGGCGGTTCACTGAACAGAACAGGTATGCAGTGGCGGGTCCACTGAACAGAACAGGTATGCAGTGGCGGGTTCACTAAACAGAACAGGTATACAGTGGCGGTTCACTGAACAGAACAGGTATGCAGTGGCGGGTTCACTTAACTGCACAGGTATGCGCACTGATGCGGTGGGTTCACTGAACAGAACAGGTATGCAGTGGCGGGTTCACTAAACAGAACAGGTATACAGTGGCGGTTCACTAAACAGAACAGGTATGCAGTGGCGGGTCCACTGAACAGAACAGGTATGCAGTGGTGGGTTCACAGCACAGGTATGCAGTGGTGGGTTCACAGCACAGGTATGCAGTGGTGGGTTCACAGCACAGGTATGCAGTGGTGGGTTCAATGAACAGGTATACAGTGGCGGGTCCACTGAACAGAACAGGTATGCAGTGGTGGGTTCACAGCACAGGTATGCAGTGGTGGGTTCACAGCACAGGTATGCAGTGGTGGGTTCACAGAACAGGTATGCAGCCAGACAGGAACAAGCTAAGCCTAACTAATCTTTCCCTGAGAGACAGTCTGCAGCAGCTCGCCCTACTCTGACTATTGCAGGCACACGAGTGGCCGTAATGGCCGCCGCTGCCTGCCTTATATAAGGAGGGGTGGGGCTCCAGGGGCTAGTGTAGCCTAATTGGCTACACTGGGCCTGCTGACTGTGATGTAGAGGGTCAAAGTTGACCCTCCATGTGCATTATGGGGCGAACCGAACTTCCGCAAAGGTTCGCCTGCGGGACGCGAACGCGAACCACTGAAGTTCGCATGGAACCGTTCGCAGGCGAACCGTTCGGCCCAACTCTACACCTGACAGCAGTAAAGTTGTCACCACTAGTGATACATTTCAGACAGTAAATTAGGGAGAGGAAAGGTTTTACAATGGGCAAAAACTGACTAAATAATTTCTAAATAAATAAATAAGCAATTTTATTAATTACAGGGTTTTTTTGTTTTGTTTTTTTCATTACAGTTCCCCTTTAAACCCGTTTCTGTAGTTGGGTCTTCATTGACTCACGTCTTCCCACGGTCGTCTCCTTGGTTGGCGGCTGTGAAGTAATCATCAATCAGGACTCACGTGAGTCTCTGTGGGATTGCTCTACGCTTAAAACAAAATATTAATAGCATAAAATATTCATGAAGTCATGGCCGAGGGGAAGTGTCAGCTTTCATCGGGCTGCGCGGTATTAAGCAAGCGGCTTCGCATTGATCGCAGTTGCGACCACTGACGGGCGTGAGAGACAGCGCTGATCCGCTCAGCCTCCCGTGAGATTAGCGCTGTGTTCGTAAAAAGCCCTTCCTGTACACTGTATGCAGCAGCGAGAAAAGGGATCATTTCTCCCGATGAGCATAGAATTCATGGCCGGAGGTACCCGCCTTTCTCTCCTAATTTGCAGAGTAGCCCTCTTTATATAAGCATATGTAGATTTGTTACAAAATAAAAGCAGGGCTGGTTCTAGGCTTTTTTGCCACCTGAGGTAAACTTGTGAAAAAACGCCGCCCCCCTCCCCCCAGTATAATGCCCCCCCCCCCCCTCATAATCGGTAGTCTGGAGGGGGTAGCAAGCAGGAAAGGGGTATTGGGCACAGTGGTGGGGACCCCCTCCCTCACCTGAGTCCCCCGATCTGCACTCCCCCTTCGGCTATTAATGCACCAGTATATATTGCCAGGTAGCGGGCGGGGAGGACTCACCTCTTCCGCGTTCCAGCGTACGTTCCACTCGTGTCACTTCCTGCAATACCATCCACTTACAGAAAAGTGGGCGGCATTGCAGGAACTGACGAGAGTGGAACGCACGCTGGAACGCGGAAGAGGCGAGTCATCCCCGCCCGCTGCCTGACAATATATACTACTGCATTAATAGCCGGAGGGGAAGCGCAGATCGGGGGACTCAGGTGAGGGAAGAGGGGTCCGACCTCACTCCCCGCCACTGTGCCCAATACCCCTTTCCTGCTCGCTACCCCCTGCAGCTCGGCGGCCCCTCCCACCCATGGCCAGGCATGTTCGGCCCACCTGAATTAGCCGCCTGAGGAACCCGCATCACCCCGCTTCATGGGCGGACCGGCAGTGAATACAAGCAGTCGTTCACCGGATTGGAGAAGCACCCATGTAGCAAGAGTTCAGTGTGCCCAAGTCTTGGCTCACAGTACCTTGTGGCCAAGTAACCAGTAGTCCACAAGGCAGGCACTGCCAATGATATAGAACAATGCTTTTTTACTGAATCGTCATTAAAATGACATCAAGTCAAGTCCCCTAGGGAATCTAAACTGAAGAGGATATGGATTTTTCCTTTTAAAATAACACCAGTTGCCCGGCTCTCCTGCTGATCCTGTGTCTCTAATACATTCAGCCACAGCCCATGAACCAGCATGCAGATCAGGTGCTCTGACTGAAGTCAGACTGGATTAGCTGCATGCTTGTTTCAGGTGTGTGATTCAGCCACTACTGCAGCCAAAGAGATCAACAGGATTGCCAGGCAACTGGTATTTTTTAAAAGGAAACATCCATATCCCTCTCAGTTAAGGTTCCCTTTAACAAATAGACAAGACAAATAACATTTATATTGCACTTTTTTCCTGGCAGACTTAAGGCGCTTGTGCTGCAGCCACTAAGGGGGCGCTCTATAGGCAGTAGCAGTGTTAGGGAGTCTTGCCCAAGGACTCCTCACTGAATAGGTGCAGGCTTACTGAACAGAAAGAGACATGATTTGAACCCAGGTCTCCTGTGTCAAAGGCAGAGCCCTTAAAGAACACCCGAGGTGACATGTGACATGTGACATAGACATGGGTATGTACAGTGCCTAGCACACAAATAACTATGCTGTGTTCCTTTTTTTCTTTCTCTGCCTGAAAGAGTTAAATATCAGGTATGTAAGTGGCTGACTCAGCCCTGACTCAGAGAGGAAGTGACTACAGTGTGACCCTCACTGATAAGAAATTCCAACTATAAAACTCTTTCCTAGCAGAAAATGGCTTCTGAGAGCAGGAAAGAGGTAAAAAGGGCCAATAGTTCATAGATTTTAGCTCTGGCACACTTCAATGAATGTGTCATTGAGCAAAAACAATACTACAGTTAAAACGTAAAAAGTAGATTTAAGCATAAAATAAAACTGTGGAATATCTTAAAAAGTAATTTTTAGGAGAAGGAGGATAGATATAATCGTTTATTTGATTAGTTTATTTTTGCTTCGGGTGTCCTTTAACCACTATCCAGCCACGCAGAGCCGCAGATCAGAGGAGAGCATCAGTAGTGCTTGTGGTTATCTCTTCCAATGGCAGCTCCCTCTGCAGCCACTAGTTATAAAACAATTAGTGAGAATAAAGAGTGTTGAAGTTACACTGCTGTCCTGCCAGTCTCTCTGCACTATAGTAGGCTGATTCCGTATTCCTTCTGCCTCTGATAAGCACGAGAGGCTCTCAGATCACAGCGCAGGCCGATCGCAGCGGGGTAGACGGACGTCAGAAGAAAGGTATCCGCTGCTTTGCTGAGGCCAGATCGCCCTGAGCCCATCCTGGGGTTACACAGCTCCAGGGGAGAAAAAGCATTTGAAACTCGATTAAAAATACATTCCGGGGATGCACTACTGAACAGTGTGAGGTGTACAATGTCCCTTTCTCTCACAGAGATAGCGAAATGCCTTTAATGTAGAAAACCAAGAAAGCGTATGGACACCACTGAAAGGAAATATAGCTCTTTTACTTCATAATAGAAATGGCGGCAGTGACAGAACGCTGTTTCTGGCTTCCAAGCCCTTCATCAAACTGCTTCAGCCAACAAAGTAAATAATGACACCTTTAAAGAGAAACTACGACCAAGAATTGAACTTCATCCCAATCAGTAGCTGATACCCCATTTTACATGAGAAATCGATTCCTTTTCTCAAATGGATCATCAGGGGGCGCTGTATGGCTGATATTGTGGTGAAACCCCTCCCACAGGAAACTGTGAGGACCATGGTCCTGGCAGCTTCCGGTCTGTGAACCCTGTTGCATTGTGGGAAATAGCTGTTTACTGCTGCTTCCAACTGCAAAAAAGCAAGCAGCAGCTACATCACCTGCCAGCAGTAAACATGTCACCATGTGATAAATGTCAGAATGTAAATCAGGGAGAGGAAAGATTTTACAATAGGCAAACACTGACTGGATCATTTTTACATCATTATTTTTAAAATGAAGCACTTTTTTTATTACATTATTTTCACTGGAGTTCCTCTTTAAATACCCACAGCCATCAGGAGTCTGCCTCTAACACTTTTAAGGTGTCCATAAATGAGAGGATGTATGGACAGATCGACCAAAAGACAGATCTCTCTCTGATTGGAGAGAGATCTGTTGGGCAACATAAACCACAGACAGATTCCTCATTGATTTCAGCAAATATTTTTAGTTTCAAGTCTGTGATTCACACACTACTAATACCTGAGAGATCAGCAGCACTGCCAGGGAACTGGTGTTGTTTAAAAGGAAATAATTATGGCAGCCTCCATATCCCTCTCACTACAGGTGTGCTTTAAAGTCGACGTGAGACAAAGCTAGCATGAGGTTTTATCTGTCCCTGGGGCTTCCTCCAGCCCCCTGTAGCCAGTCTCCTCTGTTGCACCGCTGCCAGCCCCAGTAATGTCCCTGAGCCAGTTTGGGACTACTGTGCAGCTGTGTGCACCTCCTGTTGCCAGGAGACATGCGCTGAGACGGCAGCGCAATCATGGTGTGTGCACAGCCAGGACCGCCCATGTGCAGTGACCCACAACACGACTGGAGCGTGGACTCCATATCGGCGCAACAGAGGGGACTAGACTAATATGGAGAGAGCTAATGGACGACAGGGAGCTGGTGCAAGCCCCAGGTGAGTATAAATCCTTGTACTAGCTTTATCTCAGGTTTACTTTAAAGAAAACCTGAACTGAAATTTAAAAGTCAAAACATACGCACGTCATCCTTACCTCCCGTGTAGTCTACTCATCAGTCTCTTTCTCCTCTCCCGCGTCCTGTTTGTCCACTGTAATCAGTGGAATTAAAAATGGCCATGACCCTGTAACCGCTTCTAGGTCAGCACACTGAGCCATAGGGAAACACGGACATTACCTTGCACATCAGTTGTCCTTTCAGATATAACTGACAGCAACTGATATATAACTGACAGCTACTGACATATTTCAGTTCTGACAAAATTTTGTCAGAACTGGAAGGAATTGTTGTTAGAGACAAATGGGGAGCTTCTGAGAGGAACTAACGGAGAGGTAAGTATGTAATATTCATTGGCAGGTACATCATGTGTTTATCTTAGGAAACCTGAAGTATAAAAAAAATACAACGTTTCAGGGGTGTCGTAACACAACAAAAAGGTACAGGAGACAAAAACGGGAGCCCAAATAGTGTAGTATGTTAGATAGGAAAAGCGTGAAGAAAAGAAATTTGAAATACTACTCACAAAGGCGGGTTGCAAGTGGGGAAACCAACCGCAGGAAGCAGGTGGAGTCAATGAACCCGACTCCACTCGGGGTGGTCCTGCCAGACCTGGATGCAGTCGCACTCCTTATGAAAAGTGACAGTGAACCTCTGTGGTAAGGAACACAGGTGTTCTTCTGTCTCAACCCCTACAACAGGGGACGTTAGGGGGTAAGTTAAGCACAGTTAAAGGAAAATAGGCTCCATGGTATGTATAAAATAGATTAAAACCAGTTTAAAATAAAATAAGGTGAGGTGGCTTACATCAATAACGAAATTTTTGTATGAACAAAGAATTTTATCTAGCACAGGCAACGCGTTTCGCGGATCTCAGCCCGCTTCCTCAGGCTAATCACAGGCTCCCTTTGCTATTGGTTTTTCTTCTAATTAGCGCTGTGATTGGCCTGAGGACAGGGCCGGAGCTACCATAGGAAAAAATGGGCAATTGCCCCAGGGCCCCAGAGCCTGTAGGGGCCCCCAAGTTGTTCCTCCCCATCTTAACTGTTGCTCCCCAGGGACTCTGCAGAGTCTGTTAAGTTGGGAGGTGATTGGGGGAGGGTCAGCCAGCTCAGGGGCTCAGGAGGGAAATTTGGCTGCAACAAAGGGCCTCTAATGACACTTTTTGGTTCGAGGGGGGGGGGGTGTCTGTTGAGGGGCCCCCAGGCTAATTTTGCCCTAGGGCCCAATTGTTACTTGAACCGGCCCTGCCTGAGGAAGTGGGCTGAGACCCGCGAAACGTGTTGCCTGTGCTAAATAAAATTCTTTGTTCATACAAGAATTTCATTATTGATGTAAGCCACCTCACCTTTTTTTTATTTTAAACTGGTTTTAATCCATTTTATACATACCAGAGCGCCTCTTTCCCTTTAACTATGATAAAAAAAAAAAAAAAAAAAAGAGTTTCACTTACCTGGGGCTTCAGCCAGCCCTCTGCAGCCGTCCTGTGCCCGCGCCTTCACCAAACGATCCTCCGGTCCCCCGCCACAGCTCACTTTCAGTTTCTTCAGTCACTGTCCACTGTGGCTGCACCCATCCTCGATGGCGCTCCTGACGCCGAGAACCTCCTGCACAGGCGCAGTAGAGATTTTCTATACTGCGCAGGACACTGCCAGCGACGGGAGCACTTATAAGTCACCAAAAACGAAAGTCAGCCACAGCGGGGGACCGGAGGATCGTTTGGAAATGGCACGGGCACAGGACGGCTGCAGGGAGCTGGCAGAAGCCCCGGGTATGTGAAACTTTTTTTTTTTTTTTACATACTGTACTTCAGGTTCTCTTTAAATAATTTTAACTGGGTTCAGGTTCACTTTAATATGTAAAACACTACATACTAAGTACAGAGTTGATTTCTCATTATATAAACATGACATCATTAGATTAAACAAATTCACATTTCCGCCTAAATTGCGCTTACATGGCACCACCGCATGGAATGTATCTCTATACATGTTTAAAGGGGCACTATGGCGAAAAATTGTAAAATTTAAAATATGTGCAAACATAGACGTAAGAAGTATGTTTTTTTTCTAGAGTAAAATAAGCCATAAATTACTTTTTTTCTATGTTGCTGTCACTTACAGTAGGTAGTGACAGAAGTGACAGGTTTTGGAGTAGTTCATCTCTTCATAGGGGAATCTCAGCAAAGCTTTTATTCTTTACAAAGATATTTCTTAAAAAGAATTTAAACAATGATGCTGACCAACTGCCCTGCTTGCTACACTGTTGGCAGTTGGACAGAGCAACTGCCATTCACTAAGTGCTTTTGAGAATAAATAAATCCCTGAGAGTCCCCTCATGAATAGATGGACTAGTCAAAAATCTGTCGCTTCTGTTAGATTTCTGCTGCCTACTGTAAGTGACAGCAACATAAGAGAGAAATAATTTATGGTTTCATTTTTCCCTGAAAAAAAACGTACTTATTTGTTTATGTGTGCACATATTTTAAATTTTATAATTTTTTGCCATAGTGCCCCTTTAAGGATGCAATCCTCAGTCCTCCCATAAGCAGTCCTCAGTCCTTCATCTGCTCTTTATCATCGCTCGGCGCCTCTTGGAAACTCCCAAAAATCAATATTCCTCAGGCGGCTTCTCCGGGTTTATAAATAATAATTTCTGGGAATGATGCCTTATCCTGGCGGCTCATAAGATATTTAAAGCGCCATTAATCAGCACCTTAGAGATGGCTCATTAATAATTCAGAGGGTGGATAATCTCCCTAATGCCTGCGTTACGAGGCAGCAACGAGCGCACTGTCCTGACCTCCATTACATTAATGCTCTCCTCCAGGCACAGTTTTTTATTATGCATTTAATAGAACGGGAATTTAAATTAATTGCGTATTAACATTTTTTACGCTACAAAATGTTGCACTTTTAGCGATCTTTGAAAGGAATGCAGCCAGGGCTGGATTTACAACTCAGAGGCCTGTAGGCACAGGCGTTCTGGTGCTCTAAGCTCCGCCCCTGAATACAGGCCACACCTCCTAAGGAAAAATATTCTGAACTCTCTGGCCTAGTGCACACCGGAGCGTTTCCGCTGCGTTTAGCGATCTGCTTGCGGGTGCGGATCCGCTAGGGTAATGTATTTCAATGGGCTGGTGCACACCAGAGCGGGAGGCGTTTTGCAGAAACGCATACTCCCGGGCTGCTGCAGGTTTTGGATTGCGGATGCGTTTCTGCCTTAATGTTAATTATAGGAAAACCGCAAACCGCTCTGAAAAACGGCACTTCAGAGCGGTTTGCCAGGCGTTTTTTGTTACAGTAGCTGTTCAGTAACAGCTTTACTGTAACAATACATGAAATCTACTACACCAAAACCGCTACACAAAACCGCAAAACGCTAGCTGAAACGCAGCAGAAAAATAAGAAAAAGCGTTTCAAAATCTGCTAGCATTTTGCGGATCTGCTAGCGGTTTTTGGTGTGCACCAGGCCTTATTCCTGATTTCCTGCCTTATGTCACTAACTGTCCTTTGAATGTTACACTCTAAACAATAATCCTTAGTAACATGAGACAAGGATTAGGGTGTAAGTACCTGAGGTCAGCGATATGAGGCAAGGATCAGACTGTAAGCTCCTGAGGTCAGTGATCTGAGGAGAGAGAGCCATCTCTCCCACATAAGGCGCCTGTAGGCACACGCCTACAGTGCCTTATGGAAAATCCGGCCCTGAATGCAGCTGCTGTTCAAGCTTATACATTCACAGCAACTGACAGCTGCCTGCTCCTATCCACTCAGCCTGGGACAAGCCCCCTTTAGTCACATGGGCAAGCAGGGCAGAGACTAACTGCTTTGTCAACTGCAGCCACGCCTCCCTGATGACTAACAGCCTATCAGGAGGTATGTCTTAATACTGAATGGGAGGGGGGAGTGAGGAGTGAGCACTGCAAGTAGCTGGAATTTTCTGAGAATTTAAAGCTGGATTTTTATTTTTATTTTTTTTTACAAAACCTTTTGTGCTTGTAAAAAATTGTGCATGAATTTAGGTTTAACCACTTAATGTACATGATACAGTATATCTTCTACACCCCCGGTGACTTCATCTTAGGTCCAGGGGCGCAGCTATACATACCTCTCTATGGTCATTATTTGTGCATGCTCCTGCTCACATTCTCATCACTGCCTGTTAGTACACAGATCAGTGAATGGGAACACAGTTTCCCTTCACCAATCAAAGTGCCTGTGATCAGTGAGATGCCGGTGATCATTGCCAAAAGTGAACGTAAATCAAACAGGAAAAATAAACTGGGGGACAGCTAGTGGCCAAATAGTAAATTACAACATTAAATTCAATACCACATTTAATTTTAAAAATATGATGGTCGAAAACTGGGAAATAATAAATGTTTCTATTTTTTCTTATTATTTAGAATAAAATAGTTCTTAGCATAATGTACCACCCAAAGAAAGTCTAATTGGTGGTAAAAAAAAAAAAAATCAAAATATAGATCATTTTGTTGTGATAAGCAGTGATGAAGTTATTGGCGACTGAAAGGTAGGAGTGCTGAAATGTGAACATTTCCCTGGTCCATAAGGGGAAAAACCCCCTCAGTGGTGAAGTGGTTCGGGCAAACATGCAAATGTCATTCAAGTTGTGGGTGGTTTGGGATTGGAGCAATGAAATTCAACAGGAAGTGCTTTTGATTGGCCCAATTCCAAGAATATGTGTGGATATATATAGCGAGAGAGATGCAGGGCTAATTTTAAGGCACAGGCATATCAGGCAGTTGCCTAGGGCACCGGCCGCTAGAGAAAACAATTAAGACAAATGTCAAACACTCTTTGCTTTTGCTCTATATGGATGTTGAATACATTGATAGAAGGCATTGAATTAATGAAAGTATTTTACAAAAACTTCACACCAGTTATGCCTTCTCTAGCCAGTCCCTGATCAGCAGTAGTGACTTGATTTTTTTAAAACTTATCTTTTGCTGATTGTCTCAACAGCTCTGCGTCACAATGTTTAGCTTGGTATATGTTGGATGACCATTTAAAGTGGACCTGTACTCTTGCACAGGACAGAAAGAAAACACAGAGAAATACACCCTGTATATATTTAGAGAGTTCCCTAATTCCCTCTCACCTGTGTCCCTCTCACCTGTCTAATTCCCTCTCAGCTGTAATTTGATCTCTCAGCTGTGTCAGCTGGCTGCCTCGGCAGAGCAGCTAATTTGTAAACACGGGATGTTAACCCTATGTCAGTTTCCATGAAAGCAGGAAGTAGACACACTGCAGATTTATTGCAGCATTTGTATCAGCTGTAACAAAGAAATATTTTTCTTTAAAGACTATTGTGCTGTTGCTTGTCTTTTAGGGAAAGTTCTGAGTTCAGGTCCAGTTTGATCTACCATTCAATTCGATCACTCTTTTGGAACGGGGGAGTATCGATTATAATCCATTCTGCTTGATTGATGGAAATTGGCCGATATTTGGTCGAATCTACAAATTTACTCAATCGGCCACGTTGGAAAATGTGGTCGCTCGCAAGGGCATTGGCTACCGTTGACATGATTTCAATTGCCACAGAATGGATTTTTGGTATCGGAGCATTCGGGCACAACATCGTTCAGCTCCATCAGTGACGGCCTCCGATCGCTGTGCCGGCGGGGAGATTCATGAATGGGAATATTGTTCCCATTCATAAATTTAACAAACGGCCGGTGGAAACCGGCGGAAATCACGGCGGCTCCATTTACAGAATAAACACTGTTTTTGAACAGAAACAGTGTTTTTTCTCGGCGGACATGTACGGATTGGCACAGGATTGGCCAATCCCCTCTGCTAGCGGCAACAGCGTGATCGCGGGCATTTGTCCGCAGGATCACCCGCAGACCACCCAAACTGCAGGGACGTGACTAGCGTGTCCCTGCGGCTCTAGCCGCTGCCGCTGCGGACGTGAGCTGAAATGGTTAAGCTATAACTAAGGACAATGGCGTAACTAGAAATTATGGGGGCTCTCAGATGTAGGCACTCTTAAAGGGGAACTCCAGTGAAAATAAGGTAATAAAAAAGTGCTTCATTTTTACAATCCTCTATAATAAAACCCCTTTGTCTCTGCGTCTCCTCCTGCACTTCCTGTGTGTATCCTGTGTTTTGCGTTATTGCACATGTGCAGGGAGAGGGAAGGGGAGGGGAAGAGAGGTTTTAACACAGACCTAGAGCCCGTTTTTAAACAGGATTAGGTCTACTAGTAATTATATAAAATTATTCAGTCAGTGTTTGCCCATTGTAAAATCTTTCCTCTCCCTGATTTACATTCTGTCATTGATCACATAGTGACATTTTTACTGCTGGCAGGTGATGTCAGTGGTTGCTTTTTTGGCAGTTGGAAACAGCTGTTATTTTCCACAATGCAACAAGGCTACCACAGTGTGATGTCAGCAATTCAGTGCTGTGAGGCTCTGACATCACACTGTGGGAGGGGTTTTGTCACAGAGCCCCTAGTGGCCGGACCGCACAATGCCTTCTAATCGGTTTCAGCACACAGACCATGCAAGCTATGGTCACAATCGGTGCGCAGAAACCACTGGGAATTTGGCCGCAGACTGACTAGAAGGGAGCCTGTGAGTTACGGTAATTCAATTTACACACTATTTCAGGGTATAACTGCCACCACCTCTGTTACCATGGGACAGAGGAGCCCACGGACTGGCTGATTCTAGACCTGCAAATAAAACGGTTAAACACACTATATTCTGTCTAGCTAGCGACAATAGTAGCGACTCTTCAGAAGCCAGGGTTCAGTTTGTGCGGCTGAATAGCAGGGTAGCTGAATAAACAAATGACGGGAGCGTCGTTTATTAAATATGCAATATGAATAATTAATATATTAAAAAAATCGTTAAAATCAACAATTATAGAGACAAATAATAGCACAGTATAGAAAATAAAAATGAGGGAAAAAATACTTATACTTAAAGTTTGCGGGAATATGTCCTTTCTGGGAAAATCATAAAGTTCCTTTGTTTCAGTTCAGGAGCAAAATTCAGACAAGATGGCCGCTAACCACCTGGTCCTCTGGCTAGCAGCAGCATGCTCTGGTGAAGATGGAATTTGGAGGACTGAGGGAGGAGTCCCTGGCAAACACTTTTGACTGAAGCTGGTTTGGGGGAGTGGCAACGCCTGCCCCCTCTGGATTACAAACCAATCACAGTTCATTCCCCCGGAGAGAGATTTAGGATTAAACTTATAAACCTCTGTAATTCAAAACCGATAAATGCCACATTGGCGCTGATAACAGATTAATATTCCTCAGATTATGCCAATTCCTATGACATCAGACTTGAGCGCTTCTGCATGCCCGGTTACGAAGTAGCGGAATACCTCGGGTTCTGGATATGTCAGTGGTTTCAATTTAATATTAAAATATTCACCAGACCCGGACCAGCAGGATGAGGTAACTTCCATACCTCTCATATAAACAGTATTCCTTAAAGAGACTCTGAAGCGAGAATAAATCTTGCTTCAGAGCTCATAGTTAGCAGGGGCATGTGTGCCCCTGCTAAACCGCCGCTATCGCGCCGCTAAACGGGGGTCCCTTCACCCCCAAACCCCCCACTGCAACACTTGGTCGCAGACTTGGTCGCTACTGGAGGCAGGGCTAACGGCCGCAGCCCTGCCTCCAGTCGCGTCTATCAGCGGCGCATCGCCGCCTCTCCCCCGCCCCTCTCAGTGAAGGAAGACTGAGAGGGGCGGGGGAGAGGCGGAGATATGCGCTGACAGACGCGCGTGGGGCAGGGCTGCGGCGGTTAGCCCTGCCCCAACCAGGAAGCGCTCCCCCGCTGCACCGAGGGGATTTTGGGGTGAAGGGACCCCCGTTTAGCGGCGCGATAGCGGCGGTTTAGCAGGGGCACACGTGCCCCTGCTATCTATGAGGTCTGAAGCGGGATTTATTCTCGCTTCAGACTCTCTTTAAACAGGCAAAAAAATCAAACTCCATGTATTTCTAAGCTGTCTCTACATGGCTCCAGTAAGTCTGAGGGAAGGCAGCTTTCGAATAGGCCTCCTGCTGGGAGTTTCCTGCCTATTCCTGTGTATGTTGTCCTTCACAGGTAACTGTGATGAGGTTTAATTACCTGGTCAGAGTTGTTACGGGTACGTGTGAACTGTTTCCTTTTGGTCCAGTTAATTAAGACCAGCATGCCTTCTCTGCTCAGCAAACATACTTCATGAAAGGAAAAATTGTCATTCTGATTGCTGCAATGACTGCGCACATCTAACCGGGAAGTGATCAGAAAATTGACTGCGCGAATCCTCCCGATTCGCCTGCATCTCTCGCGGCTGTTCCGTGACAGGTTTCACCACAATATCAGCCATACAGCGCCCCCTGATGATCTATTTGAGAAAAGGAATAGATTTCTCATGGGAAAGGGGGTATCAGCTACTGACTGGGATGAAGTTCAATTTTTCTTTCTCTTTAAAGGGAACCAGAGATGAACGTTTCACACAAAATAAACATATCAGTTAATAGCTTGTAAAGAATAAATGCTCTACCTGATAATTTTGCCGCTCTGGTGTGCCTTTTTTAGTGTTTTTTATCCATTATTGCTCCAGGAAAAATCAAATATGGCCGCCGGCTCATATCCCTTCTCCTTCCGGGTTATATGAGTTGTTCTGGATGTGCTGTCTTGGCTATATAAGACTATGCTGCTATCTAGGCTAAATGCAGCCTTTCATCTATGTGCTTTCATTTTGGTATGATCTGCCTGTAGGAAGTGTCACTGATAATAACTGCAGTTTCATTCCTATGAGAATCTAGTGCACACAGAGCACACAGGGATCATATTACAGCCACAGAGCTTCTCTCTCAGGAGCAGCAGCCCCTCCCAGTCATAACAGCTCTCAGTATGCAAAGCAGAAGATCTAAGCCAGGAGGGGGAAGGCTTGGGCTTGAAAGGACTCCACAGAAGAGTGACTCAGCTATAATGATTCCAGGTCAAACCTCGACTGAATAGTCGGTGGATTCTTATCACAGTTGCTAATAGACTAATTAAGCAGATAACAATGAAACTAAAAGCAGGGTAGGTGTTTACTGTCATGTTCCCACTGATAAATGTAATAAAATACATGAGGGTGCTTCATCTCTGGTTCTCTTTAAAGGATACCCGAACTGACCTGTGACATGATGAGATAGACATGTGTATGTACAGTGCCTAGCACACAAATAACTATGCTGTGTTCCTTTTTTTCTCTTGCAGTCTGAAAGAGTTAAATATCAGTTATGTAAGTGGCTGACTCAGTCCTGACTCAGACAGGAAGTGACTACAGTGTGACCCTTACTGCTCTCAGAAGCCATTCACTGCTAGGAAAGTGTTTTATAGTTGGAATTTCTTATCAGTGAGGTTCACACTGTAGTCACTTCCTGTCTGAGTCAGGACTGAGTCAGCCACTTACATACCTGATATTTAAACCTTTCAGGCAGAGAAAGGAAAAAAAAGAACACAGCATAGTTATTTGTGTGCTAGGCACTGTACATACACATGTCTATCTCATCATGTCACAGGTCAGTTCGGGTATCCTTTAAGCAATGCAACCTGCCCCTACCCTATGGATATGAGTTAACTGTCCAACTTACAGTCTCATACGATCAACACTGCACATAGTTCATGGCCACTGAGACAAAGTTAGAGGGTGGAGTAACACAAAAAATGTAATGGTGAATACATTAAAGAGAACCTGTACTGAGTAAAATTATTTAAAATAAACACATGAGGTAACTTCAAATGAACATTACATAGTTACCTTGCCATCAGTTCCTCTCAGAAGCTCACCATTTTCTTCTTACAGTGATCCCTTCCAGTTCTGACAACATTTTGTCAGAACTGAAATATATCAGTTACTGTCAGTTACAGCTGAGAGGAGAACTGATGTGTCCATGTTTCCCTATGGCTCAAGTGGGCAATGTTACAGTTTAACTGTGTGCTGACCAGGAAGCTGTTATGGTGTAATGGCTATTTTTAAAATGGAGGATGGAGAATTCCCTTGATCACAGTGTACAAACAGGACGCAGGAGAGGAAATATAGATTGAGGAGTAGACTACAGTCACTACACAGGAGGTAAGTATGACCTGTGTATGTGGATTTTGACTTTTAATTTCAGTTCAGGTTTTCTTTAAGTATAACCTGTGCCTCCTCTGCTCCAGCTGCTATGGCTGTTGCTACGCCCCTGACTAAGGACCAGTCAGGTCCAAAACATGTCAGCTTAGCTATTTTTGTGTTTTATTTTTGCTATGATGTGCTTTTGGGCACGTTGCAGATTTTTTGAGCTGTAGATGATCAAAAAGACGTGGAACAAATTTCCGTGACCCAAATTTCAGATGTTTTGCTCAAGTCTAAAGAGCCGAGTCTCCAAGGCTCCTATTTTTTTGGTGGTGATGATCAATCGTAAGCAGCTCAGAGCAGATGCTACACGCCTGCATTGCAGATATTGAATTAGCCAGCAGATGGGTCAGGTGTTGCCAAAAACACAGCAAGCCCAAAACAGCAGGGGAGATCTGGGAACAGGTGAGGGAACAGGCTGGCACCTGTCAACAGCTCATTACTTAGAACTTTGCTTCCAAGTTTCTGTGCAGTCTAGAATTTAACCTCTCTCTCTTAACCCTGTACTCTCCAAGTACCCCCTAGCATAGTAAACATTATCACAAGTACCCCTTGACAAATACTACATATTTAATCATCGTACATGATAATTGGTTCTAAACAATTTCCAAGCATTTACTATTGCTTTTAATTAGCTAAAATACTAATTTTGTGTTGTTTAACCACTTCACCACTCAGGGGTTTTATCCCCCGAAACACCAGAGCAATTTTCACCTTTCAGCGCTCCTTCCATTCTTTCGTCTATAACTTTATTATTACTTCTCACAATGAAATAAACTATATCTTGTTTTTTTCGCCACCAATTAGGCTTTCTTTAGGTGGGACATTATGCCAAGAATTATTTTATTCTAAATGTGTTTTAATGGGAAAATAGGAAAAAATGTGGGAAAAAAATCATTATTTTTCAGTTTTCAGCCATTATAGTTTTTAAATAATGCATGCTACTGTAATTAAAATCCATGAAATTTATTTGCCCATTTGTCCCGGTTATTACACCGTTTAAATTATGTCCCTATCACAATGTTTGGCGCCAATATTTTATTTGGAAATAAAGGTGCATTTTTTCCAGTTTTGCGTCCATCCCTAATTACAAGCCCGTAGTTTATTAAGTAACAGTGTTATACCCTCTTGATATAAATATTTAAAGAGTTCAGTCCCTAAGGTAACTATTTATGTATTATTTTTTTTAATTGTAATTTTTTTTTATTACAAAAAAAAAATATTGGGGAGTGTGGGAGGTAATGAGTTAATTTATAGTGTAAAACAATGCATTTGTATATGAAAAATGCTTTTGGGTGTAATTTTACTATTTGGCCACAAGATGGCCACAGTACTTTTTTGTTTATGCAACCTGTAAGCGTCGGAAGGACGCTTACAGTAAGTTCAGTGAGGCTGGGAAACTTTTTTTTTTTCACAATGATCGCGCTGCTTCTCATAGAAGCAGCCGATCATTGCTGGGGGGTAGAGATCAACGAACGGGAATGGATTTTCCCGTTCATTGATCTCCGGGCGAGCGGGTGGTGGCATGCACGAGCGCGGGAGCGTGGACAGCGGCGGTAGCGGCGGTAGGTGCGGATATCTACACCCCTGATGGGGAAGGGGTGGAAAAAGGGGCGTAGATATCCGTACCTGCGGTGGTAGAGTGGTTAAGTATATCAAGCCCGAGTACCCCCTGGAACCATCAGAAGTACCCCCTGGCATACATGTATCACATGTTGAGAACCTAGGTTATAGGGCATTAGAATCCCTTCGGTGTTAAAGGGATCCTGAAGTGACAGGAATACAGAGGCTACCATTTTCTCTCTCTAATAATTAAACAATGCCCGTTGCCTGGCTTCTGTACCGATTGTCTGGCTCTAAAGGTCGCTGTTCATCTACCGACTTGGCGGCCGATCGACCATCCGATTAGATGAATATAAATCGAATCGGATGAAAATCTGTGCCACGAAGAACATGCCGAAATTGGTGGCTGTGGATGTATCGATTGGACATGCTGCAAGATGTGTGCAGTGGCATGACTACTGGAGAATCAGCCCCAGCATTTGCAGGGAGAACCACGGCTGTGGGGGCTTCCATAGGCAAACGCAGGGGGGAATTACAGCTGCCCAGAATTCCCCCTCAGACCAGGGCCGGTGCAGTGTCTGGGGACAGGTGCAAGTTGAAACACCCCAATATCTGCAGACATCCTGCAGCTCACAGCACTGCCCCATTTCTTTCCCTGCCACAGTTGACTTTGGGTGTAGCATACGGTGACCATACGTCCCGCTTTACCCGGGACGTGTCCCGCCTTCGGGGGGCGCTGTCCCAGGCTGCATGAGGTCCCGGGAAATGTCCTGCTTTCAGCAGCGGGACGTCCCGGCCTCGGGACTCTGGCCACTGTACAATAGAGATGTCGCGAACCTCCGATTTTTGGTTCGCGAACCTTCGCGGAAGGTTCGGTTCGCCGAAAAGTTCGCGAACCGCAATAGACTTCAATGGGGATGCGAACTTTAAAAAATAGAAAAAATTATGATGGCCACAAAAGTGATGGAAAAGATGTTTCAAGGGGTCTAACACCTGGAGGGGGGCATGGAGGAGTGGGATACATGCCCAAAGTCCCGGGGAAAAATCTGGATGTGACGCAAAGCAGCGTTTTAAGGGCAGAAATGACATTGAATGCTAAATTGCAGGCCTAAAGTGCTTAAAAACATTTTGCATGTGTATACATCAATCAGGGAGTGTAATTAGAGTTCTGCTTCACACTGACGCACCAAACTCACTGTGTAACGCACCGCAAACAGCTGTTTGCGTTGTGACGGCCATGCTGGACTTGTGCGCACTATGGCAAGAGTGTAGGCCGTGGCGGTTTTCAAGCCCATATGGTCGCCGGGCTGTGGTAGCTCAATGATAGAACAACAGTGACTGTCCAGCTGATCAAATTTGGTCTGTCCACAATGAAGCAACGACCTTGTTATCTTCTTGTATGTAGGTAGGCATAGGTAGGTGTCCCAGTAGTTAGCTAGGCATAGGTAGGAGTCCCAGTATAGGTAGGTAGGCATAGTTAGGTTTCCCAGTAGTTAGCTAGGCATAGGTAGGAGACCCAGTATAGATAGGTAGGCATAGGTAGGTCCCCTATAGGTAGGTAGGTAGGTGTCCCCGTATAGCTAAGAAGGTGCCCCAGTGCCCCCAAAGTTCGCCTGGAACCATTCGCCGGCGAACCGTTCGCTACATCTCTACTGTACAATGAACTAGCCGCAGCATCTCATAGACGCAGCGCTAGTTCATTCCCCGCAGCCCCGCTCCAGCAGCCTGCATATTCCTCCGGCAGGTACAGGCAGAGCAGGGCTACGGAAAGATGGTGTCCGGAGGCGGAGCCCTGTACTGGAGACTATTTGTGTCTCCAGTACAGGGCTCTGCCTCCGGATGCCATCTTGCCGTAGCCCTGCTCTGCCTGTGAGAGCAGGAGATTGAAGGAGGATCGTCCAGGGGGAGCTGCACACACCAGAGGCCGGCTGCGTGAGGGGACGTCTTCTGCCAGGGGAGTAAATGCTTTTTTTTCCAGGTGAAATGTGCCCACATTGCGTTTATTTTGTGCTGACATGTTTGCCCCATTGCGTTTATTTTGTACTGACATGTTTGCCCCCATTGCGTTTATTTTGTGCTGAAATGTTGCCCGCAATGCATTCATTTTGTGCTGAAATGTTTGCCCCCATTGCGTTTATTTTGTGCTGACATGTTGCCCGCAATGCGTTTATTTTGTGCTGACATGTTGCCCGCAATGCGTTTATTTTGTGCTGAAATGTTGCCAGCAATGCGTTTATTTTGTGCTGAAATGTTGCCCGCAATGCGTTTATTTTGTGCTAAAATGCGTTTATTTTGTGCTGAAATGTTGCCCCCATTGCGTTTATTTTGTACTAACATGTTGGCCCCATTGCGTTTATTTTGTGCTGACATGTTTGCCCCCATTGCGTTTATTTTGTGCTGACATGTTGCCCGCAATGCGTTTATTTTGTGCTGACATGTTGCCCGCAATGCGTTTATTTTGTGCTGACATGTTACCCGCAATGCGTTTATTTGGTGCTGACATGTTGCTCACAATGCGTTTATTTTGTGCTGAAATGTTGCCCGCAATGCGTTTATGTTGTGCTGAAATGTTGCCCGCGATGCGTTTATTTTGTGCTGACATGTTGCCCGCAATGCGTTTATTTTGTGCTGACATGTTTGCCCCCATTGCGTTTATTTTGTGCTGACATGTTGGCCGCAATGCGTTTATTTTGTGCTGAAATGTTGCCCGCAATGCGTTTATTTTGTGCTGACATGTTGCCCATTGCGTTTATTTTGTGGTGTCCGGGGTAACTGTTGCTGCATTTATTATTTAATGGTCATAGTTGGCTGTGTTTGTTGCTTTGGGGTTACGGTATACTATTAAATAGCATCACACAGTTTCTGAACACCCAAGATGCGACTCCTCGTTTGACCACATCACGGCGCAAACACTGCTTTTCTTTCTGTTGCATCATTATGTTAGCTCCGCCCATAGAATGTCATGGCCACGCCCATTTTTTCAGCGCATCAGGCACCACATTAGCCCCCCCCCCCCCCCCCTGTCCCAGGTTGAGCCTACAAAAATCTGGTCGCTGTAGTGTAGCAGCAGCATGTGTACAGAGCATGGAGCAGCAGCATGTGTACAGAGCATGGAGCAGCAGTGTGTACAGAGCATGGAGCAGCAGTGTGTACAGAGCATGGAGCAGCAGTGTGTACAGAGCATGGAGCATCAGCGTGTGTACAGAGCTTGGAGCAGCAGCGTGTGTACAGAGCATGGAGCAGCAGCGTGTGTACAGAGCATGGAGCAGCAGCGTGTGTACAGAGCATGGAGCAGCAGCGTGTGTACAGAGCATGGAGCAGCAGTGTGTGTACAGAGCATGGAGCAGCAGTGTGTGTACAGAGCATGAAGCAGCAGCGTGTGTACAGAAAGCAGTGTGTGTACAGAGCATGGAGCAGCAGCGTGTGTACAGAGCATGGAGCAGCAGCGTGTGTACAGAGCATGGAGCAGCAGTATGTGTACAGAGCATGGAGCAGCAGTATGTGTACAGAGCATGGAGCAGCAGTATGTGTACAGAGCATGGAGCAGCAGTATGTGTACAGAGCATGGAGCAGCAGTATGTGTACAGAGCATGGAGCAGCAGTATGTGTACAGAGCATGGAGCAGCAGAGTGTGTACAGAGCATGGTGCAGCAGAGTGTGTACAGAGCATGGTGCAGCAGAGTGTGTACAGAGCATGGAGCAGCAGCAGTGTGTACAGAGCATGGAGCAGCAGTGTGTGTACAGAGCATGGAGCAGCAGCGTGTATACAGAGCATGGGGCAGCAGCGTGTGTACAGAGCATGAAGCACCAGTGTGTATACAAAGCATGGCGCAGCAGTGTGTGTACAGAGCATGGAGCAGCAGCGTGTGTACAGAGCATGGAGCAGCAGCGTGTGTACAGAGCATGGAGCAGCAGCATGTGTACAGAGCATGGAGCAGCAGTGTGTGTACAGAGCATGGAGCAGCAGCATGTGTACAGAGCATGGGACAGCAGCGTGTGTACAGAGCATGGGACAGCAGCATGTGTACAGAGCATGGGACAGCAGCGTGTGTACAGAGTATGAAGCACCAGTGTGTATACAAAGCATGGAGCAGCAGTCTGTGTACAGAGCATGGAGCAGCAGTGTGTGTACAGAGCATGGAGCAGCAGTGTGTGTACAGAGCATGGAGAAGCAGCGTGTGTACAGAGCATGGGGCAGCAGTGTGTGTACAGAGCATGGAGCAGCAGTGTGTGAACAAAGCATGGAACAGCGGTGTGTGTACAGAGCAAGGGGCAGTGGCGTGTGTACAGAGCATGGAGCAGCGGTGTGTGTACAGAGCATGGAGCAGCGGCATGTGTACAGAGCATGAGGCAGCGGTGTGTGTACAGAGCATGGATCAGCTGTGTGTGAACAGAGCATGGAGCAGCGGTGTGTGTACAGAGCATGGAGCAGCGGTGTGTGTACAGAGCATGGAGCAGCGGTGTGTGTACAGAGCATGGAGCAGCAGCGGTGTGTGTACAGAGCATGGAGCAGCAGCGGTGTGTGTACAGAGCATGGAGCAGCAGCGTGTGTACAGAGCATGGGGCAGCAGCGTGTGTACAGAGCATGGAGCAGGAGTGTGTGTGTACAGAGCATGGAGCAGCAGTGTGTGTGTACAGAGCATGGAGCAGCAGTGTGTGTACAGAGCATGGAGCAGCAGTGTGTGTACAGAGCATGGAGCAGCAGTGTGTATGCAGAGCATGGGGCAGCAGAGTGTGTACAAAGCATGGAGCAGCAGTGTGTGTACAGAGCATGGAGCAGCAGTGTGTACAGAGCATGAAGCAGCAGCATGTGTACAGAGCATGGAGCAGCAGCATGTGTACAGAGCATGGAGCAGCAGCGTGTGTACAGAGCATGGAGCAGCAGCGTGTGTACAGAGCATGGAGCAGCAGCGTGTGTACAGAGCATGGAGCAGCAGCGTGTGTACAGAGCATGGAGCAGCAGCATGTGTACAAAGCATGGAGCAGCAGCGTGTGTACAGAGCATGGAGCAGAAGTGTGTCTACAGAGCATGAAGCAGCAGCGTGTGTACAAAAAGCAGTGTGTGTACAGAGCATGGAGCAGCAGCGTGTGTACAGAGCATGGAGCAGCAGTATGTGTACAGAGCATGGAGCAGCAGTGTGTGTACAGAGCATGGGGCAGCAGTGTGTGTACAGAGCATGGAGCAGCAGAGTGTGTACAGAGCATGGTGCAGCAGAGTGTGTACAGAGCATGGAGCAGCAGCAGTGTGTACAGAGCATGGAGCAGCAGTGTGTGTACAGAGCATGGAGCAGCAGCGTGTATACAGAGCATGGGGCAGCAGCGTGTGTACAGAGCATGAAGCACCAGTGTGTATACAAAGCATGGGGCAGCAGTGTGTGTACAGAGCATGGAGCAGCAGTGTGTGTACAGAGCATGGAGCAGCAGCGTGTGTACAGAGCATGGAGCAGCAGCATGTGTACAGAGCATGGAGCAGCAGTGTGTGTACAGAGCATGGAGCAGCAGTGTGTGTTGCTCCATGCTCTGTACAAACACTGCTGCTCCATGCTCTGTACACACGCTGCTGCTCCATGCAAAAGCATGGAGCAGCAGCATGTGTACAGAGCATGGAGCAGCAGCAGACATGCAAACACATGCATTGCATAAAACCTATCAATGGATTAGGAGCACACATCCTGACGTCCTCTCCTGGGACAGACAGTGCATCTTACCAATCGCACAAGGGAGCTAACGTTATGTGTCCATGTGCACCATGCACATACACCAGCATAAGCTGTGTGCATGCTGACAAACACATACAGGGGAAGGAGGGAGTGCACTGAATTAGACCCTAGCCACAGGGGTCAGTGACAAGAAAAAAAAATACATATATCCAGGCACATCGCCTCTAGTTAGGACATTAAATAAGTTATTAAGGAAAGGGAGGTGCTGAAGAGGGTGTGGCTAGAAAACAGCAAAAATCTATTAACCCTTCGCACACTCGCATGCAAATGTTCAAACAAATGCATTCACAGATTCACTCATCCAGGCACAACTGTTATCCCTACAGCTAAGTTAAAAGCCAGGGTTTTAGTTCACAGAAGAATGCATTCTTATGCTTAGTCACCTATACTGCGCAGAAGTACCCAGGTAAACATAGGTGTCCTAACTCTAGCCCTGTAACATGCATAGTGCAGACATGCGAACACATTCATTGCATAAAACCTATCAATGGATTAGGAGCACACATCCTGACGTCCTCTCCTGGGACAGACAGTGCATCTTACCAATCGCACAAGGGAGCTAACGTTATGTGTCCATGTGCACCATGCACATACACCAGCATAAGCTGTGTGCATGCTGACAAACACATACAGGGGAAGGAGGGAGTGCACTGAATTAGACCCTAGCCACAGGGGTCAGTGACAAGAAAAAAAATACATATATCCAGGCACATCGCCTCTAGTTAGGACATTAAATAAGTTATTAAGGAAAGGGAGGTGCTGAAGCGTGCAGAGCATGGAGCAGCAGCGTGTGTACAAAGCATGGAGCAGCAGCGTGTGTACAGAGCATGGAGCAGCAGTGTGTGTACAGAGCATGGAGCAGCAGCGTGTGTACAGAGCATGGAGCAGCAGCGTGTGTACAAAGCATGGAGCAGCAGCGTGTGTACAGAGCATGGAGCAGCAGCGTGTGTACAGAGCATAGAGCAGCAGTGTGTGTACAGAGCATGGAGCAGTAGTGTGTGTACAGAGCATGGAGCAGCAGTATGTGTACAAAGCATGGAGCAGCAGCATGTGAACAGAGCATGGAGCAGCAGCGTGTGTACAGAGCATGGGGCAGCAGCGTGTGTACAGAGCATGGAGCAGCTCTGGAAAGCTTAAAGGAGAACTGTAGTGAGAGGTATATGGAGGCTGCCATATTGATTTCCTTTTAAGCAATACCAGTTGCCTGGCAGCCCTGCTGAGATATTTGCCTCCAATAGTGTGAATCACACTAGAAACAAGCATGCAACTAATCTTGTCAGATCTGACAAAAATGTCAAAAACTCCTGATCTGTGGCATGCTTGTTCAGAGTCAAGGGCTAAAAGTATTGGAGGCAGAGGATCAGCAGGACTGCCAGGCAACTGGTATTGCTTAAAAGGAAATAAATATGGCAGCCTCCATATACCTCTCACTACACTTCTCCTTTAACAGAGTCAGGTATGAGCACAGCCCTGTGCCCTGCTGGGCGAATGCTTCACTTTCCCCTTCATTACCAATGTCGTCTGTCCTCATTATTATCTGTATCCAAATTGCTCCTGATCGATCCCATTGTCGATTGGGAGCAGATCAGACAGTTAGGAAATAAATGTCAGATGCCGTTGTCGGACGGGAAAGTGCATTGTGTGTATCCAACACACACACACACACACACACACACACACACACACACACACACACACACACACACACACACACACACACACACACACACTGTACACACACACACACACACACACACACACACACACACACACACACACACACACACACCTGGACAAAATGTGCGTGGCCACACATCAGAATGTGGACGTGGTCATGGGTGGAGTCAAATGTACAAATGCTGTATAGATAGCCAGATGTACCCCCATCCCTCCTAAAGATAGCCCCCTTTCCCCCATTCAGATAGCCAGATGTGCCCCCTTCCCTTGTCCAGATAGCCAGCTGTGCCCCCCCTTTAAATAGCCAAAATGTGACCCCCTTTAGATAGCCAGACGTGTCACGCTTTTTCTACTGCTGTTAACACTTCTGCACTCCTCTGCCGCAGCAGGGAGAGAAGCAGGGGCACTTTGGGGCAGCCAGCGGGCCGGCTCTTAACATGTCCAGGAGCAGCGGTCGTGCTGAGCCCCCTTACAGTGCTGTGCCCGGGTACATGTGTCCCCCCTTGCCCACCCAGAGCTACTCCTCTGGTGAAAACAATATGGAGGGCCCATCATAATTTCTCTGGGGGGCCCATAATTTCTAGTTACACCGTGAGTGTCTCTATTATGCTTGTTTCTGATCCTGGCACACGGTCACATTGAGTCTCATATCTGCCCTCTACTTCCATATCCTCCCAGTAATACCCTCCCACATCCAATGCATTGTATCTCCCACTCCCAGAGCTTCACAGCACTGTATTATAAGAATTCAATCTATGAAAAGGTTCATCAGACTCTTAATGAGCAATTGCGTCTTTGGCTGTGGAAGGCGGCATACATGTGTTATGACATCTCCTTCACAAACACGCTATTGTGATCCTGAGTCATTGTTGCTTGATTGCTTGCACTTACCAACGTGTAATGACTTTCTAAATAAACATTTTTTTAAAATACTTTACTAGATATACACAGAGCCAGGATTCATATATGTAGTCAAAAGAGGAGAAGAGACACTGTTCCTGCTACGGTTACCTTTAATCACGGCTCAAACGGACATAAAGATGCAGTGAGGCCTGACAGCTGTTTCGCAAATGTAACGCTTCTTCAGAGGCTAGGAAAGTACATAGCCTCTGAAGAAGCGTTATAAATGCGAAACAGGCCGTCACCCTCACTGCATGTCCATGTCTGTTTGAACTGTGATAAAAGGTAACCGATTTGCCGCCAAGTCGCTTGATATATGGCTGCCATTGCACTACAATAAGAATATAAACAGACATAATGAGCTCCTCTGAGTACACAGTCAGTGACATGACTATGTACTCTGTAAAGTGCTGCGGAAGATGTCACTGCTATATAAATACATAATGATAACTTTGGAGGGCATTAGACTATATGACTATGGAAGGATTAGATTGTGAGCTCCTCTGAAGACAGTCAGTGACATGACTATGTTCTCTGTAAAGTGCTGTGGAAGATGTCAGTGCTATATAAATACATAATAATAATATGGTACGACATTTGACTATGACTATGGCAGGATTAGATTGTGAGCTCCTCTGAGGACAGTCAGTGTAGTGACATGGCTATGTACTCTGTACAGTGCTGCAGGAGATGTCAGTGCTATATAAATACATAATTATATAGTAGGACATTTCATTTGATTATGACTATGGTAGGGACTAGATTGTGAGCTCCTCTGAGGACAGTCATGACTATGTACTCTGTAATGTGCTGCAGGAGATGTCAGTGCTATATAAATACATAGTAATGATATGGTAGAGACATTAAACTATGACTGTGGCAGGATTAGATTGTGAGCTCCTCTGAGGACAGTCAGTGACATGACTATGTACTCTGTAATGTGCTGCAGAAGTTGTTAGTGCTATATAAATACATAATAATAATATGGTAGGACATTAGACTATGACAATGGTAGGATTAGATTGTGAGCTCCTCTGAGGACAGTCAGTGACATGACTATGTACTCTGTAATGTGCTGCAGAAGTTGTTAGTGCTATATAAATACATAATAATAATATGGTAGGACATTAGACTATGACAATGGTAGGATTAGATTGTGAGCTCCTCTGAGGACAGTCAGTGACATGACTATGTACTCTGTAATGTGCTGCAGGAGATGTCAGTGCTATATAAATACATAATAATAATATGGAAGGACATTAGACTATGACAATGGTAGGATTAGATTGTGAGCTCCTCTGAGGACAGTCAGTGACATGACTATGTACTCTGTAATGTGCTGCAAGAGATGTCAGTGCTATATAAATACATAATAATAATATGGAAGGACATTAGACTATGACTATGGTAGGATTAGAGTGTGAGCTCCTCTGAGGACAGTCAGTGACATGACTATGTACTCTGTAATGTGCTGCAGGAGATGTCAGTGCTATATAAATACATAATAATAATATGGAAGGACATTAGACTATGACTATGGTAGGATTAGAGTGTGAGCTCCTCTGAGGACAGTCAGTGACATGACTATGTACTCTGTAATGTGCTGCAGGAGATGTCAGTGCTATATAATTACATAATAATAATATGGAAGGACATTAGACTATGACAATGGTAGGATTAGATTGTGAGCTCCTCTGAGGACAGTCAGTGACATGACTATGTACTCTGTAATGTGCTGCAGGAGATGTCAGTGCTATATAAATACATAATAATAATATGGAAGGACATTAGACTATGACAATGGTAGGATTAGATTGTGAGCTCCTCTGAGGACAGTCAGTGACATGACTATGTACTCTGTAATGTGCTGCAGGAGATGTCAGTGCTATATAAATACATAATAATAATATGGTAGGACATTAGACTATGACAATGGTAGGATTAGATTGTGAGCTCCTCTGAGGGCAGTCAGTGACATGACTATGTACTCTGTAATGTGCTGCAGAAGTTGTTAGTGCTATATAAATACATAATGGTAATATTTGTAGGACATTAGACTATGACTATGGCAGGATGACTTGACTATGAACTCTGTACAGTGCTGCAGAAGATGTCAGTGCTATAGCAATACACAATGAGGCCTTGTTCACATCTAAAATGCTGATGCCAGCGTTTTGCGATTTTTTTTTTTACCGCCTCCCGGCGCTTACCTGCGCACTGTGCTTTCTTTATAAAGCACTTTTCTCAGCACTTTTGCAGAGCGAATCTGTTTTTTCACTTCCTGACGTCAAATACAATAAAATTATTCTTAAAAGCGCTGGGGAAATCGCTAGACCAAGCTCTTTTTCAAGCGTTTTGCGATTTCCCTATACCTGCCATTATAGGCAAATCACCACCAAAAATGGTACAGGCAGCGCTTTGGTGAGCGGATCGTAATCGAACCGCTCAGATGTGAACACTGTCATAGGGAATCATTGCACAAGCGCTTTTTAGGGCGATTTTCAAAATCGCCGGCGCTTTCAAAATCCCGAAAGCGCACTTTGTGTCTGAACAAGCCCTAACGATGCTTGCAGGGTCTCCGGACACCATTGCTGCCCTGCTCTCCGGCACACAAGGAGTGGAATACAATCCGTGGGCCGCAGCACATAACAGCAGCGGAGGTGATTGGAGAAGGTGTTACACAGGTCACAGGCTGTTGGCAGAAATATTCTTTTGAAGTCCCCCAGTTCGGTCTCCCCGCAGCCATTATGCACAATACCGTCAGTCATTTGTTTCGCACTGTGCTTTTAATTAGACACATCTATCAGAGATTCCCTGATAAATAGGTCTAATTAGAAGCACAGTGCAGTGTGCAAATGGAAGCTTGCCTGTCTCCTGCCGGGAGGCGAGAGTCAGAGAGCTCAGAGGAGCAGATCTGCCAGAAAGTGTGATCCTGTGAGCAGTGGCGTAGCTAAGGAGCTATGGGCCCCGGTGCAAGTTTTACATGGGGCCCCCCAAGCACCCTATACATAATAATTGATATGGCGCACCAAAACCTGCCAAGGATAACTACAGTGTCAGAGATGCAAGAAGAGGGTGGGGAACAGTGTGCTAATTATTATTACTATTGAAAGTATCTATAGAAGTGATTATTATCAGCACAGGACCAATAGAGAGCTAATACTGTTGTTGAGGGAGGGCCCTACGGGGCCCCTCTGGCCCAAGGGCCCCGATGCGGCCGCTACCTCTGCAACCCCTATTGCTACGCCCCTGCCTGTGAGTAAGAAATGTCCACCTCGTATGGATTGCCTATTTGCAAATATCCTGGCATCACCTAAAACATTATGATTTTATTAATATTCCTTAAAATCCATAAAGAATCTACCATATGTACAGACAGGGCTGCCATCAGAAATTTTGGGGCCCCTCACACATCATCAGGCCTGGGCCCCTCCTCCCTGGCCCCACCCACTGGTTGCTGTGCCCGCCCACTATCCACCCCACCCCGTGTCTGTGCGCAAAGTGCGAAAAATGTGCATGGCTCCCACACTGAAGAAAGCGGCATGCACAGCGTGAGGTGGCAAAAAGTGGGCGTGCCCATGGCATGTTGTGGGTGGAGCCAAATACTAGCAAAATACAGGTAGTCCCTGGTTAACAAATGAGATAGGAACTTGTAAGTCCGCTCTTATCCTTTATCCGTTCTCTTTTGTCCCCCTCTTTTCTTCCTGTGCCTCTTTTGTCCCCCTCTGTCTCACCTCAGTTTATGCCTCTTTTGTGTCCCTCTGTGTGACCTCATGTTCCCGTCTCATCTCTTTTCTCCCTGTGCCTCTTTTGTCCTCCTCTGTTTCCCCTGTGCCTCTTGTATCCCCCTGTGTTACCTCTTGTCCCCTTCTGTCTCAGCTCTTCCCCCTGCCCTAGCCAGGTATAGGTGCCCCAGTATAGGTATCCAGGCATAGGTGCCCCCAGTATAGATATTCAGGCATAGGTGCCCCCAGTATAAGTTGCCAGCTATAGGTAGTTCCCCAGTATAGGTAGCCTGGTATAGATGCCCCCAGTATAGGTAGCCTGGAATAGCTGGTGCCCCAGTATAGGCCAGCAAGATACAGGTGCCCCAGTATAGGTATTCAACTATAGGTGGTGCCCCGGTATAGGTAGCCTGGTATAGTTGCCCCCAGTATAGGTAGCCTGGTATGGGTGGTGCACCAGTATAGGTTAGCCAGGTGCAGGTGCCCCCAGTATAGGTAGCAAGCTATAGGTGCCCCAGTATAAGCAGCCAAGTATAGGTGGTGCCCCAGTATAGGTAGCCAGGTACAGGTGGTGCCCTCAGTAAAGGTAGCCAAGCATAGGTGGTGCCCCAGTATAGGTAGCCAGGTATAGGTGATGCACCAGTGTAGGTAACTAGGTATAGGTGGTTCCAGCCCCAGTATAGGTATTCAACTATAGGTGGTGCCCCGGTATAGGTAGCCTGGTATAGTTGCCCCCAGTATAGGTAGCCTGGTATAGTTGCCCCCAGTATAGGTAGCCTGGTATGGGTGGTGCACCAGTATAGGTTAGCCAGGTGCAGGTGCCCCCAGTATAGGTAGCAAGCTATAGGTGCCCCAGTATAAGCAGCCAAGTATACGTGGTGCCCCAGTATAGGTAGCCAGGTACAGGTGGTGCCCCAGTATAGGTAGCCAGATATAGGTGATGCCCCAGTATAGGTAGCCAGGTATAGGTGATGCACCAGTGTAGGTAACTAGGTATAGGTGGTTCCAGCCCCAGTATAGGTAGCTATAATAATAATAATACCTTTTTTTGTATATCGCTTTTCTCCTGTCGGACTCAAAGCGCTTGCGAGGCAGCCACTAGAGCGCACTTAGTAGGCAGTAGCAGTGTTAGGGAGTCTTGCCCAAAGAGCTCCTTACTGAATTACTGGCTTACTGAACAGGCAGAGCCGAGATTCGAACCCAGGTCTCCTAGGTATAGGTGGTGGCCCAGTATAGGTAACCTGTAGCCAGATATAGGTGTTGGCCCAGTATAGAAAGTCCGCTGTAGCAAGCTCACTCATCTGCTCCCCACGTTCAAGTGCTGATGTCATTCTTCTCTCAGTGCTGGAGCGCGGTGTGCTGGTTAGTGAGCCACAGGCCCGCAGAAAGCACATGAGGCCCTTCCAGCGATTTGGGCTGGCCCAGGGCCCCTAGAGGCCCTGGGCCCCTCACTGCAGTGTCAGTTGTCCCCCCCCCCCCCCCCCCCCCCCCCCCCCGATCGCTGCCCTGTGTACAGAGTACATAGTCATGCCACTGACTGTCCTCAGAGGAGCTCACAATCTAATCCTACCAAAGTCATAGTCTAATGTTCCACCATATTATTATTATGTATTTATATAGCACTGACATCTCCTGCAGCACTGTACAGAGTACATAGTCATGTCACTGACTGTCCTCAGAGGAGCTCACACTCTAATCCTACCATAGTCATAGTATAATGTCCTACCATATTATTATTCTTTATATAGCACTGACATCTCCTGCAGCACTTTACAGAGTACACAGTCATGTCATTGACTGTCCTCGGAAGAGTTTACAATCTAATCTTTATCTTGCCATTGTCATGTCCATCGCAATCTAGGGCCAATTTGAAGCTGGAGCCTCTGCTGGTTATGCTCCTGCAGATTCCCCAATCATCACCCAGCACACAGGATCTCGATTTCTCTTCACCCGCTGCCAAATACATCCCACCCTTGACAGGTGCCACTGTAACGAGATAATCATTGTTATTATTTCCGACATTCGTCATTGCTTCTCATGTTGTGCCTGTTCAGGGTATCTCCGATCAAATAATTACAGCCCAAATTAATAAGCCTGTAATAATTGGGTAGATAATGTTGTGTCATTTTCTGGGACAGCGCTGAACATTGCGCACTTTCATAAAGCAAATGAACTTGGCAGGGGTGAGAATTATGGACGCCCCGGCCGCACTGAGACGCTGATCAGTATTCACCTGGAATAAGCAGCTACTCCAGGTAAACGGTCCCACGTCCCTCACTGCGATCGATACGCATAAACAGCACCTTCGTGTAAGATCCTGTCCCTTTCATTTACCAGCAGCGTCACGCTCACATCCATCTTCCCTTACGGTGAATGCGGCCCACGCCAGCCGCGCACGAATTGTATGTCCTTGTCCTGTCAAAGCATTTCAATTGTGTACGTTAATCAAGGAATTGTATCAAAGTAAATCACAGCTTAATCCCGCAATCCGACGGCTTATATTGATTGGAATAACATATCTGCCGTTTCATTTTCTGGACTAATCAGGGAAACTTCTCAGAAGAATCCTCAAGGGATCGTGGTTTCATTGCATGGTGTCCAGCGCCCAAACTAGGTGTTATACTGTGCGGGGTAATTTGGTCATTTGGGGCCTGACCCCAAATCACTTCTTCCTCCGAGTTACTACGACTCGGAGGGGGAAGTGCTTCATTTTTCCAATACAATAGGGTACAATACCCTACTGCTACATTTTTCCAATAATTATGTATAAAGGATTTAGTCAGTGTTTGCCCCATTGTAAAATCTTTCCTCTCCCTGATTTACATTATGACGTTTATAACATGCCGACATTTTTACTGCTGGCAGGTGATGTCAGTTAAGGAGATGCTGCTTGCTTTTTTGGCAGTTGGAAACAGCTGTAGGTTCCCACAATGCAACAAGGCTCCCACAGTGTGATGTCAGAACCATGGTCCTGACATCACACTGTGGGAGGGGTTTCACCACAATAATCAGCCATGCAGAGCCCCCCGATGATGCGTTTGTGAAAAGGAATAGATTTCTCATGGGAAAGAGGGTACCAGCTACTGATTGGGATGAAGTTCAATTCTTGGTTACGGTTTCTCTTTAACACCGATGGGGACTTGAGTGGTATCAGGGTGAGCCGTCATTCGGCACACCCTGTGCCCAGCTCACCGGCGGCGTACACATACATACACCGTCTATAAAGCCACGGACTTAGATAAAAGCCCAACTCTGGGGAAAGCTTTTAGTGAACTTCGTATAGTGTAGAAAAGTTATTACAAACTTTGAAGAAACTTTCCCTTACTTCCTGGGGCATAACTACAAATCATAGAGCAACCCCAGCCAGTGTCTGTTCTATTTACAATGGGGCTCCTTGGCAAAATTAACTGGGGGCCCCCCTGACAGACACCTCCCCTCCTGCAAGTTGCATTAGAAGCCCTCTTGTTTATGTCTCCAGGAATCTATGACTATCGCGCCCCCTCTCGTCACGTGGGTTACGTGATGACAGAGGCCACTGTAATCATAGAGGCTCTAACACTAGGAGGTGGGTAGACCATCGGTGGAGAAGGGGTACTTCAATTCAGTGCTCCACTGCCGATACTCTGCCTATGGGGGGAGAGAGGGCAGCTACCTATACTTTGGGGGAGGTAATCTGGCTATCTGTACTTAAAGGGAACCTGAGATGGGGGTGGGTGGAAACCTCAAACATACCTTTGGCTCCCTCGCCGTCCTCCCAGGCCACCTCGATCCTCCCCTAGGGTGATTTGAAGTTTCTCCGGTCGGGGCCAGTACTTTGTTGCCATTGCGTTCCCGTCGCCAGGTGCGTTCTGAACTCCCGGCGATGGGGTGCAATTGGGATGTATGGGTGGTCCCCGTACGCCCCCATTGGAGAAACTTTAGAGAACCCTAGCAGTGGACCGAGGTGGCCCAGGAGGACAGCGAGAAAGTCGAAGGTCTAAAGGGAGCTGGAGGAAGCCCCAGATATGTATGCGGTTTCCCCCCACCACCACCACAGGTTCCCTTTAAGAGGGGGCTAATCTGGCTACCTATATTTTAGGGGGGCTAATCTGACCTCCTATACTGGGGACACCAATACTGGGGGTCACCTAATACTGGACGGTATCTGTAGCTCCCAATGGGGAGGGGGGGATACTTGGGGCACAAATGTACTTTATACTGTATATACTCAAGTATAACTCTGGAAATGTAGGTCTGATTCATTTTATAAAAGTATAGGGGTCGATTTATACACGTGTCACGGGCAACACTGAGCACACTGAGTAATGTGTGTATTAATAGTGACATTCCCATTTGCAGCAATTTACCCAGTGCTAAGGGATACTTTGAGGAAAGGGGAAAAAAAAGTTGGCTGGAAAGTGTAATGGTTAAGGGCTCTGCCTCTGGCACGGGAGACCAGGGTTCGAATCTCGACTCTGCCTGTTCAGTAAGCCAGCACCTATTCAGCAGGAGACCTTAGGCAAGTCTCCCTAACACTGCTACAGCTTATAGAGCGCGTCCTAGTGGCTGCAGCTCTGGCGCTTTGAGTCCGCCAGGAAAAAAACGCTATATAAGTGTTTGTCTTTCGTTTCGTTTCCATTTCGAAATGCCAAGTAAACACAGGTCTGACAGTCCTGGCCACAACAATTAACAAGGCATGGGGCAGGGGGGAATACTGGGCTGCATAAAAGGGAATTAATAATTGCTGCACTTGGGGGCCTGGAGGAGTTTCTGGCTGCAGTTAAGAGGCAGGAGGGGTTAATGGCTGCAATACTATGTGCAGGGAATTCATTAACCCCTCCTGAGCCCCAAGTACAGCCATTAACTTTGCTGGGTAGACTTATACTTGAGTCAATAAAAAAATCCAGCTTAAGAGGGTTGAATATTGAAGTAAACTTATACACGAGGTCGACTTGTATTCACAGGTTTACATCAATAACATACCTAGTCAGTCCCTACCCTAGCATACAAAAAAGTACCGAACAGGAGTTTTCCTGAAGATGAAAAAACGTCCTGTAATGAAGCGAGAGACCTCAGGAGAGAAGCGTATTGAATCAGGGCCCTCCTCTGATTCCACAAATGTCATTGAAGCGGGTTGACTGATCTTCCGCAGGGAAGTAATTTGTGCTTTAAGCTTACCAGCCCTTCATCTGCTGTTTATTTTCTGTCTCTTCCATCATCTGTGTATAAATTGGGTCCTGCGAGATTTACCCTTTCCTCGTATTTCTGGGATATATTCGCGGATAGCGTTGCGGCGTTTCCTGGCTGCAGCACTGGCGCCCTCCCTTGAGCCTGCAGTCTTCACTATTTGTTTAATTCGGTCTTAATTAGTTTATGATTGGAAGACATATGCTACTTCATTTTATAATTAGCTACAAATCTCGCAGCTTTCCGTCATTTCGGCGAAGATATAATTATATGATATATTGCAGAGAACGATTTCCAAGAAAACAAAGCCAGAGTAATTAGTCAGTTCAATGCTTTTTTTTTTCCAAGCAACCGTGAAGTGAAAATAAACTAATAATATAAGTTATTGTATCTGTAGCGCTAATTCTAAATAGAACTTTTCTGGAGTCCCATATTCAGAGGCGTAGCTATGGGGGGGCAAGGGGGGACATATGTCCCCAGGCACAGCACTGTAAGGGTGCACAGCACAGGCGCCGCACCCCCATGTGCGTGAGAGGGGGCTCACTGGCCGCTCAAAGTGCCCCCACTTATCTCCCTGCCTCTGTCGAGGAGTGCAGTAACCAGCGGTGGCGCCAGCTTCAAATTTTTTGTGGGGCACAATGGCTGGCTGGTGGGGCCCATTTGGGTGATCAAAAAAATCAATATTTGTATGGCAAGCTTTAGATATTTTTTGCCTAACTCAGGTGATAAAATTAAGGCCAACTAGTGCAGCAATGATAGGAACCAAATGTAAAGATCACAAACAGAACCCAGAGGATTTTGAGCAGAGCAGACTGTCCAAATGGTGGTCCTATAACTGAAGAAAAGCTATCTACAGATGTACTTGGCTAGTTGGCTGGCATGCTTTAATACTTACTTGCTAGCAAGCTGCTCCTGTGTGGACAGATCACAGACAAATCATTTCAGCTCCCAGCTTGCGTCTCATGACTCTACAAGCAAGGGGAGGGGGAAGAGGCAGGAGGGAGAGAAACACCTGATCTTAGTAAATACATAAGCATTGCTGGTGACTAGAGCTTGTATTTTACAGACAGTTTTGAATCAGGATTATTATCCGGATTCAAAACTTCCTGTCCGTAACATACAAGCTCTAGTTGGCCAATGAAAAACAGTAATCTTTCAGCTAGTAAACCTTCTTCAGACTCTATTCCCGTTGACATACAATCAGAAGGAGGTAGAGAGATTTTTTGCAAATATGTGTCATCCAGATACATTAATTACAAGGGATCTTACAAGGATTGTGAGGTATTTATGTAAAATAGATAAGACCCTTGGTTTACTTAATGCCTACATAGACAAGCTGACCTGGAGAGGTTTTTTTTTTACAGACCCTATCCTGTCCACTGTACACCGCTGGAGCCTGGTAAAAGTTAACTATAAGGCCCCGTTCACACTTGCGTTTTGGCATGCAAACGGACCGGATCCGGATCGTATCAGGACCTGATCCGGATTGGAACCGTACGGTTCCGATCCGGATCCGATCCGGTCCGTTTGCATCAGGACTGCTTCAGGCTGCCATCCGGATCCGTGGGAAAAAAAACAAAAACAAAATACCTTAAAATTTGTTGGGGTCTGCAGAAGGTGCACCTGTAGAATCAGGTCCTCCGCTGTTAGGCCTCACCTCCACCTCCGACATACTGCCAAACCGCTCCAGCACGTCTGTCACTGCTGCTCCACTCCAGATATGCTGGGCCCATGTGTCCCCATCCAAAATGGCCGCTATGATACGCATAGGAAGTGGGGTAGAACGTCCGGTGTTGTCTCCAGTGTGTTCTGTGCTTTCCATTCCCCATAGGTTTCTATATTCGCATGGTGCAGTCAGGATCCGGTCCAGGTGCGTGGGCCGGATGATCCGGACCAAAAAATAACGCATGTTGGAAAAGTGTCCGGAGTCCGGATCCGGCTCCGTACTGTACGGAACGTACGCATGTGAACGTTCGCATAGCCTTTGCATTGCTATGCGGAACGTACGTTCCGTTTGTACAGTATACGGTCCGGATCCGATCAGGCGGATCTGGACAGGGAACGCTAATGTGAACCGGGCCTTAGTTACTGAGCATGGGGGGCCGCATAGGGATTCCCAGGGGGGGGCCCAGTGCCCCAGTGTAGCGCTGCCCATGGCAGTAACGTTAATACAGTATAATCTCATTATAGAAAACTCAGAGGGACCAGGAAAAGTGGTTTACTTTGACCTAGAAATAGCCCAGCATGCCCTAGTACATTCTCTGTTGCTTCCTGTGAGTGGCTCCGATACCTCTGTGGGCGGGACTTGCAGCATGTGTCCTGCAAAACTTTCTGCTCACACTTGAGCCAATCATAAAGCCTCTCTTCAAAATACAGCCAAAAGGTCCACCAATACATGATATAAAAGCGAATGTTAGCCGTCTCCCATGGCAGAATTGACCACTTTCAAAAGACATGGGATCCCTGGTTGCTCTACGCTGATAATGAGGGGTTAAGAGATTTGACTTACTTTACCTGATTCCTATAAAAAACAGACTATATAATGGTGACTTCATTGCTCAAATTTGTGGATCCTGATATTTACATCCTACACCTGTATGTACTCTATGTTTAAAGAG
The DNA here is from genome assembly GCF_040937935.1 of Hyperolius riggenbachi. Taxonomy (NCBI): domain Eukaryota; kingdom Metazoa; phylum Chordata; class Amphibia; order Anura; family Hyperoliidae; genus Hyperolius; species Hyperolius riggenbachi. The sequence goes on along the minus strand of NC_090651.1, from coordinate 20,677,439 downwards.
ACGCTGAAGCGAAAAAAAATGATGATATTATGATTTGTATGTGTAGTACAGCTAAGAAATAAAACATTAAGATCAGATACATCAGTCTAATTGTTTCCAGTACAGGAAGAGTTAAGAAACTAGAGTTGTTATCTCTATGCAAACAAGCCATTAACTCTCTGACTAGTTTAGTCCTGGAGAGGGCTGTTATCTGACTTTTATTATCTCAACTGTTTTCTTTTCCTCTGGCAGAGGAGAGGTCATTAGTTCACAGACTGCTCTGAAAGACTCATTTTGAATGCTGAGTGTTGTGTAATCTGCACATATTATAGAATGATGCAATGTTAGAAAAAAACACTATATACCTGAAGATAAAAATATAAGAATATTTTCTTTGCTGCTAATCTTCTAGTAATTATTCATAGTACACAACCAATTCACTATATCATATTTTTTTTTTCGCTTCAGTGTCTCTTTAATGTAAGGCATCCTGATGAGCCCAGACATAGTGCTTGGTTCAGGATGTCCCTCTAACTAAAACTGTTAAATGTTTGATATTATATATTTGTATTCTATATTAGTTCTATGTTCAAGAAATCTTCATTACTTTCTAATGAACCTACTCAATCTTTGCATCCTCATATAAGACTGTCAAGTTGCCTATAAGTTATTGACAAAACATTTCCTCCTATGGACTGAGCTTATGTGGCACCTTATTAGCATATTGTTACCGTACTGTTCTCAGCAACTATGTTTATGCTTGATATCCCTTTTTTTAAAACGTATTTGAAACTAAACCAAAACACAGCCAATCATAATAAGCCACTCTCATCTGTAATGCGTGTGGCTCTGATACCTCAGCGGGCGGGACTTAGCGCTCTCCTCTCTCCCTAGTTTTGCAGCGAGTAGGCCCGCTCTGATCTGCGCTGCAAGTGAAAGTAGACTGTACTGCGCTCCACGCTCTACCAGGAGCGGGACCTGGAGAGGTCGTTTACTATACCCATATGTTTACTACAGTTTATTATAAATTAGATTATACTGAAGAGCAGAAGACTCACCGGCTCCAACATTGCGGCTATGATGTCATCTCTAACTCTTTGTGGCCAGCAATGCAGGTCTGCTGAGTCAGTGTCATCATCAGTTCCTGTCTAGCTCCTCACTGTGTAATAAAGCTTTTATCCATCCCGCACCCTCCCCAGTGTGTGTATAGCAAAACATTAAAGAGTGGTGAGCTTTAATTACTATTGCAGACAGAGTAGGGTGAACATAGGAATACATGACTTTTATAAATACAATGGGAGAGAGTGAGAAAGGTTAAAAGCTTAAAGAGACTCTGAAGCGAGAATAAATCTCGCTTCAGAGCTCATAGTTAGCAGGGGCATGTGTGCCCCTGCTAAAACGCCGCTATCCCGCGGCTTAACGGGGGTCCGTTCACCCCCAAACCCACCCCGCAAAAGTTGGTCGCAAATTTGGTCGTAAAAATCTCTTCCTGGAGGCAGGGCTAACGGCTGCAGCCCTGTCTCTCAGCGCCGTCTATCAGACTGAGAGGGGCGGGGGAGAGGCGGAGATACGCGCTGACAGACGCGCATGGGGCAGGGCTGCGGCGGTTAGCCCTGCCCCAACCAGGAAGCGCTCCCCCGCTGCACCGAGGGGGATTTGGGGGTGAAGGGACCCCCGTTAAGCCGCGCTATAGCGGCGTTTTAGCAGGGGCACACATGCCCCTGCTATCTATGAGGTCTGAAGCGAAATTTATTCTCGCTTCAGACTCTCTTTAACAAAGGCCATTTTACTTTACAAATCGCAGACACACAGTTGTTTTTTTCTGTGCATTTTTCTATGCAATTGCAAAGCCTGATTCAATGAGTCACAAGTATAACTGCAATAAAAATGCAGCTTGCAGTGCTTTGGCAACGCCACAAGAAGGCAGCACTGCAATTTACATTACTAGGAAAGTGTTCTTGCAATCGGCAAAACGAAAACCCTTCATAAATTGGAATGAAGTATAGAGCTTCAGTGGGAGGAGGTGGGCTGAGTCATGTGATCTGCTGTGTGCTGGGGAGGGGATTCTCACTCTGGAAGCAATAAGGAGCAACTGGATGCGACCAGGTAAGAACTTACAAAGTATTTATTGCAAAAAGTACAGCCATGGAATGCAAAAAAAAAACATTGTGCATTACTGATTAATGCAAATTTAATGGAAGGCAGCATTAGGGCTCCGATTACTGTAAACACGGAGATTATACGCTGGCATCTCCTTTCCTGCTCAGAGTTCTGCTTCAACCTTTCAATGCAACAAACAAGAAAATGCGTTTTCAGTCTCGGATGGAGGAATCGCTGATTGCGCAGGCTTGCGTACGTCACGCCGGTGGCAAATGAGGTACTTTTCAGCTTATGGGAAAACAGAAAGCCAATCAGAGAACCAGAAATGGGGCGAATAAACCTTCCAACCTTATGACTCATCCACATTAGCTCGCTTTGCTTCCAGCAACACATTTTCATTTATTTTATTGGAAATAAAAGGTTTAGTGGCGATGGCGGAACTTTCTTTGGCAGTGGTTACAAAACATCTTTTTTGTTCGTTGTTAAAAAAAAAAATGATAGGCTTCAAATCACTAAGCATTGCAGCATTCGGCAAAGCAGTAACCAGCTGATTTTATAGAACATTTTGTGAAATGTCAATTCACTAAGGCTGTCACTATGGAAAAGTAAAATTACCCACTAGTAAGGTAAATGACCAACTCGACAGTAAATACCTCAATAAGGCCTTGTTCACATCATAAATCACAATTGCTGACGCCAGCATTTGCCATTTTGTGCGTGATTTTTTTTCCCCTCCCGGGGCTTACCTGCTCGTTGCGTTTTTTTTGCAAAGCGCTTTTCTAAGCTCTTTTACAGAGTGATTTTTTTCACTTCTTGATGTCAGTCAGGAAGTGTACTATTTCACCCGGAAAATAATAAATACAATGTATTTATTCATGAAAGCGCTGGGGAAATCGCCACGCAAAGCCTTTTTCAAGCGCTTTGCAATTTCCCTATACCTTCCATTAAGGCAAATTGCCCCGAAAATGGTACAGGCAGCGCTTCAATGAGCGGATCGGAATCGAACCGCTCATATGTGAACATTTACAGGGAATCATTGTACAAGCGCTTTTAGGCCCCATTCACACTTAAAAGTGCAAAACGTCAGCGTTGCGGGAGTTATTTTTCTGCGATTAGCAGCGGAAAAATCACTGTACACTGCAGCAATTTTTCCTCGATCGCTTTTAGCGCTTCTATAGCACTGAAACGCGATTGCCGGGAAGTCGCCTGAAAATTGTGCAGGCTACACGTTTGCGTTAATCGCCGACGATTAACGCAAGTCGCCCAAGTAAGAACGGGCCCATAGGGCAAAACGCTCTAGTGTGAATGGGCACTTAGGGCGATTTTAAAATCGCCGGCGCTTAAAAAAAACCTAAAGCGCCCTTAGTGTAAACAAGCCCTAAATCTCCATTCACAGAGAATACAGCATGCAGTAAAACAAGTTAGATGTTCTGCATTTTACCTCCAGCCTGGTGCTGTTGGTAAATAACAAACAGCCATTTAGTAAAATGAAAAGGCAAAGGAGTCGGCCAATAGGAGAAGCCACCCAGTCTTACTACTCACCCCATTGATACCGATGTACTGCCAGGAGGAACATCAGAAAATAAAACACAAGGTGCAGGAGCAGGGCACATTCACAGAGGTTTCCCTGTAACCCTCTAGACGTGACATGGAAAGACTAAGGGCCAGTTTCCATTATGCCGGCATGCGTCTACTTGCACTGATGTGAGTACGCACCCCAATCCCTGTAGCCGTAGGGGTTTGGATTTATGCTACAGAAATCTGCAGCATGCCATCCAGAATCACACCGGCAAGTGATTTGGATGGTGTGCTGGGGTCTGAATAAGCAGGGATTCCCCAACCAGCTCGCATGCGGGGAAACGTTGCCTACTTAGCTATTGGGGAAACGGGACCTAATACACAGAGAATCAGAGGGACTAGAGAGAATTCAGACCTAATGAATGCTGGGGAAGCCTTTTAACCTCCTTAGTGGTAACCCTGAATCAGGCTCGGGGCGCAAAACCGCAGCTCAGAGCAGTAATCCCGAGCCTGACGGGAGGCATATGCAGAGCCTGTGCGCAGCAGGCATTTGCAACTTACCTCCCCTGGATCCAGGCGCTGGCAGCCATTCTTCTTCCGGTCCTCAAAGGCTCTCGATCCATTCGGTGAGACCATAACGACAAACGATGATCTCACTATGGGACGGAGGGAGAATGGCAGCACTTGATCCGGGGGAGGTGAGTAACGTGCAGCGCTGCCACAGATCTAGCTAGCGGCACGATTTTTTCCCCAGATTTTAGGGTCTAAAAGTTTGTGAAAAAAATGCACCGCTTTTTGTCCCTAAAATCCATAAGTAATCATAACGGTAGGGAAGTTAATCTGGTAGGACAGAAGCAGCAATTTGCAAAGGAACGGTTCATGTTTTAGGCAGCCCAGGGGTGTAGCAATAGCCATAGCAGCTGCTCTGGGGCCCTGGAGCAGAGGGGACCCAGGTGGTACTTGATGTATTTACTATTTCTTGTGTTGCCCCACCCTCTCAGTGCTCATGGACTCTATGCAGTGTACACTGCACAAGAATGTAAATTGCCAATAAACTCCTATCTATAGGGTAGGGGCAGGGGGCGTAGCTAAAGAGTGCTTACTGAGGTCCCCATGAAAGTTTTGCGATGGGGCCCCATAATCCCTAGAGACGCCACTGAGGCAGACCACATGCAGCAGAAGAATCATCACAACTAAAGTGGGAGAATGTCACCATGGCAGAGCACAGATTGCTGCCTAGACCTACTCCACAGATGGTCCACAGCTGGTTAGACCTCTACTGTTTATCAAACAGGTCTTAGGGCTGGTGCACACCAAGAGCGCTTCTGAGCACTTTTAAAAACACTTGCGCTTTGAAAAGCGCTTGGCTAATGTATTTCTGCACTTTTCTGAGGTGATCAGTGGGAACATTGGAGAAAACACCTATCCTGCTCTCTGTTTCATCCTTCACTGCTCAGCTTGCTTGTTATCAGCCCTGATAAAATCCCCCACTGAGCACTCAGTCTGGCTTTGCTCAGGAATCATTATAGCAGAATCTGTCTTCTCTGATGTCTTTTCAAGCCCAAGCCTGCCCCCTTCTGGCTCTGCTTTCCTGTTCTGTATAGTCACTGCATTACAGAGAGCTGTGATGAGATGGGAGGAGCTGCTAATGTAAGGGTATATCGAAAAACTTTATTTTTTCATCTATATTTCTTATCAGAAGAGGTTTTTAGAAATGGTGATTTCATTTTGCACACAGCCCACTAAATAATATGCTTTTCTGATGAACTCTGTTTTGCATGGAATTACAGTAAAACAAAACCCCCAAAAAACGGCACACCAGAGCGGTGAAAATACCAGTTATAGTATTTATTTTGTAAAATCTATCGGGGGATATGTTTATTTTGTGGCAAAGCGTTCACCTCTGGTTTCCTTTAAATATAGGAAAGCGGAAAATCGCTCTGAAAAGCGCTAGAACACAGCGATTTCCCAAGCGTTTTTGTTATAGAAGTTGCTCAGTTACAGCTCAACTGTAACAAAAAATAAAAAAACGCTACACCAAAAATCTCTAGGCCTGTTTAGAAAATTGCTCTGCACACGCCTAAAATTGCCTACAAAATCATTTCAAAAAGTGCTGAGCGTTTGCGATCACGCTAGCGCTTTTTGGTGTGCACTGGCCCTTAGTGAATTGAAGTCATGTTTTTTGGTAGATTATGGAACTATTGCCGCATGTGTGAAAATCTTAGTGAACTTGGAATTTTACCAAACAGATCTCAGTAAATTGAAGCCATAATGTATAGAAAAATCCAAAGAGCAAAAGTTTCTGCTTATTATAAGGTTGCGGAAGCGCACATTTAGTCGATACATCGGGCCGCCCATCATGTAAATGATGTCACACTTGGCCATTTGTAGTGTTCTCCTCTGCGGTCATCTTTATGTTGTGAGTGATGTTGTTTATAGCTGGGCTGAACTATCATTTTTGGTTTAATTATCTTAAGAGATGCCAGCCCATCAGTGTCATTGGCAGGACTGGAATCCAAAAAATTGTCCAAGCTCAACTTGCTGAATTCAAAAAACTATCTATGCATAAAAATAGTGTCCTGTCCCTGAGGTGTCACTGTTCAGCCACCAGGTGTCACAATTCTTCTTTCTTCTTCAGGATGAGTTTCCTCACAAGATCCGTGACGCGGGGCCGGACCTCCTCCACGGACACGGTCGGACCCCAGGCATCCACCACTTTCCCGTCTGGACCAATCAGATATTTCCAGAAGTTCCACTCTGGTTCTTTGCCAGAGGATTCTGGGAGAAAACAAAATGCAGAGATGAGTCAATGCGGTAGGATAAAGGCAAGGTATGGTTCACTCATAATGTGTGGGAGGAACATAATTAACCACTTCCAAACCACAGGGTTTTTTTACCCTTAAAGAGACTCCAAGCTCCTCTCATGGGCATGCCTTTAAAGTGAACCAGAGACGAATTACCCTCATGTATTTTACCATATAGATCAGTGGGAACATCCCAGGGCTACCTTGGGACAGCACGGGGACGCGATCGCACTGAAGCGCGGCAGAGCAGCTGCCTGGACGTGAGGATCACGTCTGGTCGGCTGAAATGGTTAAAGAGGAGCTGTCGCATCTTAACATTTAAAACACATATAAATAAGAAGTACAAATGAGCCATAAATTACTTCTCTCCTATGTTGCTGGCATTTACAGTATGTAGTAGAAATCTGACATTACTGACAGGTCTTGGGTTAGTCCATCTCCTCATGGGGGATTCTCAGCATGGCCTTTATTCTTTATAAAGACGCTCCCTGAAAAAGATTTATACAAAGATGCTGACCAGCCTCCCTGCTCATCGTACACTTTTTGGCAGTTGGACGGAGCAACTGCCATTCACTAAGTGCATTTTGAAAATAAAGAAATCCCTGTCAACCCCCCCCCCCCATGAGGAGATGGACTAGTCCAAAACCTGTTGGTTCTGTCAGATTTCTACTACCTACTGTAAGTGACAGCAACATATGAGAAAAGTGATTAATGGTTTATTTTACTCTGGAAGAAATGTACTTCTTATTTATATATATTTACATATATTTTAAATTGTAAGATTTTCGCGACAGAGGTCCTTTAAAAAGCAGAGCAATTTTCACATCAGACTCCTCCCATTCATTCGCCAATAACTTTATTGCTACTTATCACAATGAAATGATCTATATATTATTTTTTTCACTACAAACTAGGCTTTCTTTGGGCACTACTTTTTGCTAAGAATTATTTTTAGTAAGCATTTTAAAGGGAAGAAGTAAATATGCATTTTACAGGGAAGAAGGAGAAAGGGGTGAGAGAGAGAGAGAGAGAGAGATATGGGGAGAGAGATAGATAGAGAGAGAGAGAGAGAGAGAAAGGGGGAGAGTGAGAGAGAGAGGGGTAGAGTGAGAGAGAGAGGGGGAGAGTGAGAGAGAGAGAGGGGGGAGAGAGAGAGAGAGAGAGAGGGGGGAGGAGAGAGAGGGGGGGGGAGAGAGAGAGACATAGAGAGGGGGGGAGAGAGAGAGAGAGAGAGATATGGGGAGAGAGAGAGAGAGAGAGATATGGAGAGAGAGAGAGAGAGAGAAAGGGGGAGAGTGAGAGAGAGAAAGGGGGAGATAGCAGCCAGAGACAATGGCAGCACTGAACATGAGCTCCTGAAACTTTACCAATTTTACCTTGTAATGGGCAACTGAATGGACACAAAGGACACAACCAAGACACAGCCAAGACCAAGACATAACATGGAAACCAGAGGAGCCTATGGAAGTCTAAAGAATAAAAAGACTAAAGATTAAAAAGCAAATGCTCTGAATGGAGAAGATAACCACCTATAAAAGGATAAACAAGCTGTGTCACTCAGAGGAAAAGCAACAAGCAGCAGCAGCCAGCTCCAGCCAACCAACAGATCCTAACACCAGCAGAGAGTAACCCCAGAACTGACCAAACCTGCAGAAAACAAGGTAAGGGCATTTCTGCTGAATATTACTTATAGAAATAGGAAAAAGTTTATCAAGGGATTCACAATGGAAACCATATTAGAGCCAGCAGATGAAAAGGCAAGCCAGGATGCAGATAAGCCCAGCACATCTAGCAGCAGGAGGTCTGGCACTCGGGAGATTGTTTACTCTCCTGGCAATAAAAGCAATGATGCAAAGAAAGAAGAAAGACTGAAGCTAACTAAAAGCATGCCAGAGACCCTGTTTGCTGACTATTCCTCTAACCCTAGAGTAAGAACAAACCTGATATTTTTTACACATGACACCCAAGCTTGGCATACTGCCATCTGTGAAAAATTTGAAAAAAGCATTAAAAAAAATGGCATCACGAATGGGAGACAAATCAGAATAAAAGACAAGGAGGACCCAGAGGTTACTACACTTACAGTAACTGTATACCACAATGGCAGTGTCTTGATCCAGGGGGCAGAACGTTACTTAAATATTTTCGAAAGAGTTATCCTGATATTGAAAGACTTGCAATTAACTTTAAAGAAAACCAGACAAACTCTGTCAACACAAACAATGGTCGTAAATCATCTGCAAAGACTGCTCCTAGAGAGAAGGCTGAAGACCAATCTCCAAAACAACAGCCCCCCTCCAGAGACCAGACACCAGGCTTCTCACACCCCTCCCTGGAGACTCTCAGAGAAAGTCTGTCCCAATTAGAAAGGGACTTCACCCTTTTCAGGGAAGAAAGGAAAAGCAGCCAAGGTGTGAAAAATGCAAATGATCAACTGAGAGAAGAAATAGCCAGGATGAAAGCTGAGCACACTGCAGCCTTGCATGATATCAACATTTCCCTACAAAAACTACAGGAGGAAAACTCACAACTTAAAGAGGAGATCAGGAAATTAAAAATATTAAAACAGCCACAAAAGTTAGAGGAGACAACAAAAAGCACAAAGGCCCCCACAAAACCTATGCCGACCAAAGACAGTGCTCCGCACATCACACAGGATACAATAATCACCCAAGAGACTAGTGACAATCACAGCCATCCAGCCCCCTCTCCAAATACTGCCAACACAGCCTCATCCAACAACCCACAGCCCAAGCCTAAACACCAAGCAAATCGCTCCTATAAACATCACAGTCCTGACATTGTGCTGGTTATAGACTCTAATGGAAAATACCTGGACATAAGAAGACTCTTTCCAGGGATGCATGCCATCAAAATCATCACTTCAACTATTGAACAAGTAACACAGGTCATTAATGAGCCTTATTTCACCGACCCAAAACATCTCATCCTGCACACCGGCACCAATGACATTATACAAGAAAACACCACAGACCAAGAAACCATCACATACAAACTGTCACAACTGGTTAAAAGGGCACAGCAGAAATTCCCCAGCACAAAGATTATCCTCTCTTCCCTGCTCCCAAGAAGAGACATTCCTCACCAGACAATTACACAGATCAATGCAGAGCTGGCCTCCAGTCTCAGATCCTCACCAGACATACAACTGGCACAGCACACCACAATCACAACCGACCATCTGTACAACAACAAGCACCTTGACAAACAAGGAGTCAGCCGCCTAGCAAAGGAACTAAAGGACATGGTGCTAAGTAGACCCCAGAGACTCCAAGAAAGCCCCAACTCAACAATCAGACAGCAAACCACAATGTCCCAACACCAGAGAGAGAGCCCACAAGCATGGAAAACATGTAGGAAACCGCCTGCCCCACAATGGCAACACAAAGCGACAGAGGGTAGCATCATGGCGGAAATCAGAACTTTGCTTATCAATATACAAAGCAGATTGAGGTGACACCCACAACAGTGTCCACCCTCCCCCTGAAAATACTGAGTCCTATGAAAATTTCTGCTCATTACAAGGTAAACCGACTCAAAATGACATCCCTTATCATCAGTAGCTGGAACATCCAAGGGCTGAACGCCTCAGCTTTTGGATCCAAAACAAATGATCCAGACTTTAAAAAGAGACTTGAAAACATTGATATCCAAATCCTCCTGGAGACATGGACCCGGGCAGAGGATGAATCTTTCGTACCCATGGGGTACCGGGAATTCTCCATATCTGCCCAGAAAAACAGGAACATTAAACAGGGCCGCCGTTCAGGAGGCATACTAATCTGGTATAAGGAGGAGCTCACAGAGCACATCAAAGCAATCAAACGAGGAGACAGCCACATCTGGATCAAAATAAACAGCTCCATCCTCACCTCTCAGTCTGACATGTACCTGTGTGCAGCATACATCCCCCCAACAGAGTCCCCTTACTACAAACCTGACATCTATGAGGTCCTACAAAGAGAAGCCAGCCACTTCCAGTCTCAGGGCAGAGTGCTCATCTATGGAGACCTCAACGCTAGAACAGGCACAGAGAAGGACTATCTGACCTCTGAGGGAAACACATACATACTTGGAGGAGAGAGCTACTACCAGGAACCAATGCAGACAGCAAGAAACAGCTATGACAAGACCGTAAACAAAAGTGGGAAATCCCTGTTGAACCTGTGCCGGAGCCTCGGCCTATACATAATGAATGGGCGAACCAGGGGTGACCCTCTTGGGAGATTTACTATGAACTCACATGTAGGCAGCAGTGTGGTAGATTATGCTGTCACAGACACAGACCCCATAAACATCAATGCCCTCATAGTCACCCCTGAAACACACCTGTCAGACCACAACCAAATCCTGCTGTACCTGAAATCCACCGATAAACCAACCACACAGCAACCTCACCAGAACGGTCTCTACAAGCTGCCACCATCCTTCAAATGGCCCAAAGAGTCTGCCATCAAATTCACCAACATGACCAACACTGCCAAAATCCAAGAACTGCTGACAAACTTTCATACCAACCTATATGAACTGAACAAACAAGGTGTCAACCATGCAGTGAAGGACTTCAGCAACATCTTATATAACATGGCAGTACTCGCCGGCCTCAAGCAGACCAACTTTAAGAGATCCACAAATAAACAGTCCCAAAAATGGTTTGACAGTGAGTGCAAGGCTCTACGTAATTCTCTAAGGGCAGCCTCTAACCAAAAGCACAGAGACCCCAACAACCAGGACCTAAGGGAAGCCCATGACCACCTACAGAGACAATACAAAGACACCCTCAGGCGGAAAAAACAGAGCCACATCTCCCACAAACTCCAACAGCTGGAGGACTCCCTCCAAGACAACTCATTCTGGGAGACCTGGAACCACATTGGGACAAAGCCCAAGAAAAGCCCTCTCCACATCCAAAATGGCCACATCTGGCTCCACTACTTCAGGGACCTCTACAAAGACATCCCAGAAAATGCCCAAACCCCGGAACAGAAACAAATAGCCGCAAAGCTGAAGGACATGGAGGAGACAATCAAGGACTTTCAAAACCCCCTGGATACACCAATCACGATGGAGGAAATAAGAGAAAGAACAAAGCTGATAAAATGTAAGAAGGCTAGCGGTACCGATGGCATCCTGCCAGAGATGATCAAATACAGCCCCCCGGACATACATGAGGCACTCGCAAGACTTTTCAACCTTATCCTGAGTGCGGGCTCCTTTCCTCAGGCCTGGAGTGAAGGCCTCATAACACCCATCTACAAGAATGGGGACAGATATGATCCAGCAAACTACAGAGGAATCTGTGTCAGCAGTACACTGGGGAAACTGTTTAACAGCATCATCAATAAAAGAATCCTCTCCTTCCTCACACAGCAGGACGTACTCAGCAAAAGCCAAGCTGGGTTCATGCCAAACCACCGCACAACTGACCACATCTACACACTGCACAGCCTTATCAAGACTCATGTCCACAGCTCACGTGGCAAAATACACGCTTGCTTTGTGGATTTTAAGAAGGCGTTTGACTCGGTGTGGCACCCAGGCCTTTTCCTAAAACTCCTAGAGAGCGGAATAGGAGGTAGAATCTATGATGTCATCAAGAGTTCATATACTGGGAACCAATGCAGTGTGAAAGTGGACGGGAAGAGAAGCGCGTTCTTCAAGCAGGGTCGAGGAGTCAGGCAGGGCTGCAGTTTGAGCCCAACGCTCTTTAACATATTTATTAACCAACTGGCTGTAGCCCTGGAATCCTCCCCAGCACCAGGCCTCCTCTTGCATGACCACGAGGTGAAGTTCCTGCTGTATGCAGATGATCTCCTGCTGCTCTCCCCAACAGAAAGGGGCCTACAGGACAGCCTGGCAGTACTGGAGAGTTTCTGCACCACATGGGCACTGCCCATCAACCCAAAGAAGACAAAAGTGATGGTGTTCCAGAGAAAAAATCTAAAAATGCCCACCTCCTCATTTATATTAAATGGTTGCCCACTGGAGACCACAAACAGTTACACCTACCTGGGGCTGGAAATTAACCAAACTGGGAGCTTTAAACCAGCAGTAGAGGCCCTGAAGGAAAAAGCCTGCAGAACGTTTTATGCCATCAGAAGGCAACTTTACCACCTAAAACCACCGGTGAGAGTCTGGGTAAAGATATTCAACAGCATCATCACCCCAATCCTGCTCTATAGCAGTGAGGTATGGGGCCCGGTCACCTACCCTGACCAATCAAAATGGGACTCCAGCCCAACAGAAATCTTCCATCTAGAGTTCTGCAAGTATCTTCTCCAAGTCCATCGCAGCACTTCGAACTCAGCTTGCCGGGCAGAGCTAGGCAGATTCCCACTATGGCTGACTATCCAGCAGAGGGCGCTCTCATATTGGGCGCATATACAGAGCAGCAACCCCAGCACTTACCACCATAAAGCCTCACTGAGCCAGGGTGGGGAGGCCATACCACGCTCTCTGAAACAAAACGTCAAGAGCCAGCCCAGCCAAGACCACCAACACAGGCTGACAAAAGCCCAAATAAAAGGAATGATAGAAAGCTGCAAGGACCGATACATAGAGGAATGGAGAAGTGACATAAAGAACTCCCAGAAACTCACTATCTACCAATCACTACAGAGGGAGTACACAATGGCCCCATATCTGGAGAGGCTACACCACCACAAAGATAGACAGGCCTTGAGCCTGTACCGTCTGAGTGCCCACAACCTGGAGATAGAGACAGGACGACACAGACAGACATGGAAGCCCCGGGAGGAGAGACTGTGCAGGCAATGTGACCAGGGGGTCCTGGAGGATGAGGCCCACTTCCTGCTACACTGCAGCAAATATACACCGTTGAGGACCGCCCATTTCCAAAGACTCTCCGCCCACATTGCAGATTTCACCTCCACAGATGAGGAGAGGAAACTCTACATCATACTGGGGAAGAGGAAGAAACTGTGCAAATAGCTGCCCGATATGTCACGGCCTGCCACCAACTGAGAGGAACATGATAACACACGGACTGTATAACCCCATACTCCCCTCCCCTATGGACTGTATGCCTATACCCCCCTCCCCTATGGACTATATACCCCATCCCCCCATACCATCCCGTACATCCTCCTATGGACTGTATACCCATGTCCTTCCCTTATTCCCACAACCCCCCCCCCCCCCACATTAATGTTCTATTTTGCTTTGGCAATGCTAAATGTATTTGGTCCTGCCAATAAAGCTTTTTTGGATTTGGATTTGGATTTGGAGAGAGAGAGGGGGAGAGTGAGAGAGAGGGGGGGAGAGTGAGAGAGAGAGGGGGGGAGAGAGAGAGAGAGAGAGGGGGAGAGAGAGAGAGAGAGAGAGAGAGAGAGAGGGGGGGGAGAGAGAGAGGGGGGGGAGAGAGAGAGAGACATAGAGAGGGGGGAGAGAGAGAGAGAGAGAGAGAGAGAGGAGAAGGAGGAGAAAACATTTGAATAAAAAAAAATCATAATTTTTCAATTTACAGCCATTATAGTTTAAAAATAAAATGTACTATTGTAGAGAAAACCCACACATTTTGGTAACTATGTGGTAGGGGTGGAAGGGGTTAAAAATAATAAAAATGTATTGAATTATGTAATAGTTTAATCGTCTATTTGGGTGTATTTGTACTTTTTGGCCACAAGATGGCTCCACACAGTTCCCGAGTACTGTAAACAGTGTGTTTAGTGTGTGCAACTGTTTACTTTCCCTTTGTGAATAAAAGCCAACTTCTCACTGATGCCAGCTTTAATTCATCACAGGGATGTGATTGGGTTTGGGAACACCTGTTTCCCATTCACTGATCACAGAACGGCGGCATTGTGGCGAAGGCGAATGGGAGCAATGCAGCAATCGCGAGCGGCAGCAGGAAGTAAACAATACGTATAGCTACTCCCCTGATCCACAAGTGAACTATAAAGGGGAGTTGATATACGTAGCAAAGATCAAGAAGTGGTTTTAATCATTTGATCAATTAAAATAATACATACAGTATCACTAGTTTGTCAAAGAGATGTAAAAATTCTAGCTTGCATACAAATTTAACCAGTTTTGCATCTTTGCTACGTATATATACGCCCCTGTGTTTACTACAGCAGATCAGGGGCGTATATATACACACTGTTTACTTACCGCCGCCAATCGCGATTCCCGCACCATTTCCATTCACTATGGCCGCATCCCTATTCTTCCATGATCGGGGCATGAGAATTATCTATTCTCACCCCGATCACTGTGCCGTTATGAATGGGAGAGAGATGCATCTCTCATTCATAACCGCAAGGAAACTCTTACACACACTTTAGTTCCTATCTGCTGTAAACAGCAGATGGTGTGAACTAAGTGTAGTGCCATCTTGTGACCAAAAAGTAAAATGCACCCAAATATACCATAAGACACTTTTACATTCAAACATTTATTAAATAGTTATTATTTTTTAACCCTTTCCACCTCTACCTCATAGTGACCAAAATAAAACTTGTTAAAAATTTTTTTACAACATTAAAAAACCCCCGACATAAATAGTTACCTTAGGCACTTTTTAGATATGTATGTTATGAGGGTATATTACTGCTGCTTTTGTACATAAAACCTTATAATTATTTTTATAATACACAAAAAAAAACACTAAACTGAAAAAATACACCTTTATTTCTAAATAAAATATTATCGCCATACATTGTACTAGGGAAGCAATTTAAATGTAATAATCGGGACAAATGGGCAAATACAATGTGTCTGTTTTATCTACAATAGCACATTATATTTTTAAACTACAATGGCTGAAAGCTGAAAAATTATGAATTTTGGCAATTTTTTTCTATTTCTTCCCTGTAAAATGCATATCTAATAAAAATTCTTAGCAAAAAGTACTGCCCAAAGAAAGCCTAGTTTGTTCTAAAAAATAATATACGTTGCAGTGTAATAAGTAGTCATAAAGTTATTGGCAAATGAATGGGAGGAGCGTTATGTGAAAATTGCTCTGGCCTTGAAGTGGAAAAAAACTGTGGTAGGAAAGTGGATAATATACATAGTAGCTTGGAAAAGGACCAATCAAATGCAGCTGATTTTCATGTGCAGTGAATGGTGCATACAAACACATCATGGGGGAATGGCACAATTCTCCGCTATGGAGGAATGCATGCAAAGTCAAGGAGAATGCTGCAAGTCTGTTTTTTTTTTTTTCAGACCAGTATATGCAAGATTTTTCCCTCACTGAAGGACAAGTTAAGCGGAGAGGGATATGAAGGCTGCATATTTATTTCCTTTTAAGCAATACCAGTTGCCTGGCTATCCTGCTGATCCTCTGCCTCTAATACTGTCAACCATGGCCCCTGAACAAGCATGCAGAAGATCAGGTGTTTTTAACATTATTGTCAGATCTAACAAGATTAGCTACATGCTTGTTTCTGGTGTGATTCAGACACTACTGCCAGCCAAATAGAGCAGCAGGGCTGCCAGCAACCTGGTATTGTTTAAAATGAAATAAAATATGGCAGCTTTCATATCACTCTCACTTAGGGTCATTTAAAACTTTAAGTAAACATATATAGGAAAAAACGATGATTGATGGACCCCACAGCCGGTCTCCCCCATGTAATATGTCTTCTCTACACACGCCCCCCCCCCACCCCCCCCCCCCCCCCCCCATTGAGGTGAGTGTGGAAGAAGCTCTGATCTCCTGAATCGTACAACCATAATTGCCGTTCTCTTACCAGTCAGATACTTGAAGGCTGCGTTGCCCCGGTACCGGTGACGGCGATCTTGCTGAACATGGGGAAGGTTACACTGTACTGCCTCCTGATGAAGGTGTCAATCTCGCGCTCACTGTCCGGCTCCTGATGTCCGAACTGGTTGCAGGGAAACCCCAGGACATTGAAGTGGTACGGCCCAAGATCCCTCTGCAGCTTCTGCAAGGCTTTGTAATGGTCATTGGTGTAGCCACACTGACTGGCCACGTTCACCACCAGCGACACCTAAGGAAGGGAACTGCTGTGAGTTTACAAGAACCAGACAGGACACATAGATTGCACAAATTACACAGGTTACAGCCAGAGGCAGATTTACATCTCGGGAGCCTATAGGCATAAAAGTTCTAGTGCCCTAAACTCCGCCTATGCTGAACTCACTAATCCAGCTCCGCCTCTGGTGAACCAGCAAATCCAGTCCCGCCCTCTGTTGAACCTGCTAATTCAGCTCCGCCCTCTGCTGACCCCGCTAATCCAGCTCTGCCCTCTGCTGCACTCGCTAATCCAGCTCTGCCCTCTGCTGAACCTGCTAACCCTACTCCGCCCTCTGCTGAACCCGCTAATCCAGCTCCGCCCTCTGCTGAACCCGCTAATCCAAGTGCCAAGGAGGATTTGTGGCATCTCACACTGACTGAACCACACAACTGTGCTTTTTTTTTTTTTTTTAACAGCAAGGAGAGGTGGCAGCACTTCCCAAGACAGGCTGCATCTGAGTGACTAACAGCAGGAGGTGTGCAGAGCCCAATTATAGGCAGGAGGATACACATCTTGCATTCAAAACAGAATCACCAAATTAACATTATTGGAGGATTTTAGCTTCCAAAAACAGTTTGCATACAGTGTTCCATACTGGACCCTTCCTCTGTGATGAATCTGGAAGGGACCCTAACCTCTAACTAATTACCAAACAAGCATAGTGGGAATCTGGGAGCCGCTGGCCATAAAATGGTCTACACATTTTTTAGACAACTGGGAACAATTGGCAGCGCATCCTAAAACCAGGCTGCATCTGTAATGCCTACCAACACACAACTGTGATGGCTGCCCCATTCCGATTGCCCCGGCTGTCATCTACACTACATGGATGTGCCCGTCTAACGTCACTGCCCCCCAGAGCGTAGAGAGATAGATGGGCAGGATGTATAGACAGTCCAATCCAGATCTCTATGGTTTGGGGAAGTGATGTCAGCACAGCTCCAGGATGCTAACCACGGGCTCACCAACCCATGACAGCCACCTCTAAGACTCTTGGCTCATGCCTAGTGTGCCTAGTGCTAAATACGGCCCTGGTAACAGCTGTGTGCACAAACCACACAGAGTCATTCAAGCCTTCTGGAATATTGTTTTTGAGACAGTTTTATAGGATAACAGGTAGAGATGGTCCGAGAGAGGCACGTAATTCCTACTTCTATGTAAACTGTGCCAATCAAACTCAACAATACTTGAATAAAATTAGTCTAATTCCAAGATAATTAGAAGCTGATTCAGTTGAAATAATAATACGGAGGACACCCTTCTATGAGAACAGCTCCTGTACACAGTATAAGGGGCCGCTCTTACTTGGAAGTGAAAAACACTAACGCTTTGCACTGGTGATTTGAACCCAATTATCATGGTAAAATCTCTGTACACTCTCGCGATTTTTGAGCGATCGCGATAAGCGCTTTTTAGCATTCTAATTGCAATCGCTCTAGAATAGCGGAAAAATGGTCCACGAGGGCTGAAAGGAGTCCCAGGTCGAAGCTGCTGTCTGGAGGGTCGCAAAAGGACGGCGCTGGCCCAGGATGACTGCAGCGGGTTGCAAGAAGCCCTAGGTAAGTGAAACTGATTTTTATTCCAGTCTAAAGCTGCTTTCACAGT
Organism: Hyperolius riggenbachi; assembly: GCF_040937935.1. Classification (NCBI taxonomy): domain Eukaryota; kingdom Metazoa; phylum Chordata; class Amphibia; order Anura; family Hyperoliidae; genus Hyperolius; species Hyperolius riggenbachi. The sequence continues at coordinate 20,659,408 of NC_090651.1, read as the reverse complement.
GGGACGTTACAGGCGCACGTTAGAGCAGCCTGTAACGCACCCCCACCGCACAGCAATGAAAAATCAATGGGCTATTCACAGTGCCCACGTTGCGTTACACAGTAACGCTGCACGTTCGTTTGAAGTGTAGCATACTGTGCGTTCTAGCGGCTTAAGCCGTGTTAGACTGATTGCACATGCTCAGTATGGGTGAATATTTTTTATTTTATGGGCGGAGAGGAGGCGGGGAGAGGCCGCTATGTAGCCAGGCACATGGCTACTTATTATTCACTGCACTTGCAGTGTTTACTTCCTGGAGCGGCCGCTGATTGGCTGGCGGGACCACGTGATGCGGAGTGCTCCGCTCACGTGGTCTCCGCAGCTTATTCGACAGAGCAGGCGCACCAAGAGCTGCTTTTAACACGGCCCTTGGTAGCGTCCTGCTCCAACATCACCAGGCGTTGTGTTAGGGGCACATTATGCGACCTATAGCATCCCCTAAACGCAACATCCTGGTGACAAAGCAGCCTTAAAGTGAACTTGAACCAAGTAAAATTATTTAAAAGAAACACATGATGTACCTGCATATGAATATTACATACTTACCTCACCTTCAGTTCCTCTCAGAAGCTCACCATTTTCTTCTTACAACAATTTCTTACAGTTCTGACAAGATTTTGTCAGAACTGAAATGTATCTGTTGCTGTCAGCTAAATAACAGTTGCCGTCACTCAGTTATAAGGACAACTGATGAGCAAGGTAATGTTCATGTTTCCCTATGGCTCAAGCAGGAGATATTACAGTTTAAAGAGGAACTTCAGTAAAAATAATGTGCTTCATTTTTACAATAGTTATGTATATATGACTTAGTGTTTGCCCATTGTAAAATATTTTAAATCCCTGATTTTTATTCTGACATTTATCACATGGTGACATTTTTACTGCTGGCAGGTGATGTATCTGCTGCATGCGTTCTTGGGAGTTGGAAACAGCTGTAAACAGCTATTTCCCACAATGCCACAAGGTTCACAGACAGGAAACTGCCAGGAGTACCATGGTCCTCAGAGTTTCTTGTGGGAGGGGTTTCGCCACAATATCAGTCATACAGCACCTCCTGATGGTCTGTTTGTGAAAAGGAAAAGATTTCTCATATAAAAGGGGGTATCAGCTACTGATTGGGATAAAGTTGAATTCTTGGTCATGGTTTCTTGTTAACAGTGTGCGGACTAGAAAACTGTTATGGGGTAATGGCCATTTTCAAAATGGAGGACAGAGAATTCCACTTATCACAGTGGACAAACAAGACGCAGGAGAGGAAAAAGAGACTGATGAGTAGACTACACGGGGGCAAGTACGTGTGTATGGTTATTTTGACTTTTAATTTTCAGTTCAGGTTTGCTTTACGTAACCCTTTAACTGTCAGATTAGCACTTGCCAGCTTTTCCCGGACCTGAGACAGGTGATTGAGTGGTCCTGCAAACTAGAACAAGCAAACTGCAGCGAGTCCCTGTGGAATAGGCCTAGTCAGGTCTATGTTGCCGGTGCACAATCCCTCTGTGGGTCACCACTCCACACACGGTTCAATGTAGTAAATACGAAGGAGGCACTCAATTGGCTTCAAACTTGCGTTTTATCAAATCCCAGTAATACACGACATGTTTCGGGGCATATCCCCTTCATCAGGTGTACATACATTGAATGGCACACAGTGAATAAATACATACTTCTAACCACCACACCCTAAATTGGACCACCTCCATCTTGTCAGCTGACAAGTCAGCTGATCACTGACATCACACAGTCCAAAGTCTTGTTAACCCCTTAGGGCACTGATCAGAGGCATTACTATATCCGTCTACCTCGGTAAACCTGATTAACAAATCAAATTACTGCATCTTAGGTAAACCTAATACAGACAATACTGCGAAAAACTTCTGTTGCAAATACTTGGACCACAGATCCATCTTACCACCCTCCAACCGACACCCCCAACCAATCACGATGGTGTGTGTCCCATTAATACCTGGGGATTGGAGAGAGAGAGAGAAATTAAGTCAGCAACACATAATACAGCATCATAAAAAACATTTCAAGCTGAACATTTCATTCATCCCCTTGGGGTTGATGGACTCCAACTTTCTCATCCACCGGGCCTCCTTCTGTAGGAGAATCCGGTCTCTGTTCCCACCTCTCTGCAGCGGTGGTACGTGGTCCAAAACTAGCCATCTTAACTGTGACACCCTATGTCCGCATTCAAAAAAATGTCGGGCTACTGGGGTGTCACAGCTTTTTTCTCCTGGCTTATAACCACGAATGTCACCCTTATGCTCCTGAATCCTAGATTTTACTATTCTGGTGGTTTTACCCACATAGAACATCCCACAAGGGCATTTCAAGGCATAAACAACAAACATGCTGTTGCATGTATACATTGAGTTAATCTTTATTCTGACACCAGAGTATGGATGTTCAACATAAGCACCTTTTATAATTGCATGGCAGCAATTGCACTCCAAACAGGGAAAAGTACCCCTTTTCCCTGTCAGATCACCAATACATTGTTTCCTGGTTGACAGATCAACCCTGCTCACCCTGTCACGTATTGTTTTACCTTTCTTGTAGGAGAATAAAGGTGGCTCAGTGAATAACATTCCAAAACTTGGGTCATGCTGAAGTATGGGCCAATACTTCATAACGACCCCCTTAATCATTCCAGACTGTTTACAGAATGTCTGCACGAACGGGATCTTGTTTTTCCTCTGGTTGTTCCCCTGTCTACTACTATTCAATAGGTTATCTCTTGAGATTTGAGCCACCTCCTTCTCCACTTTCTCAAGCTCACCTTTCTTGTACCCCTTCTCTAGAAATCTGTTAGTAATCCGTTCTGCAGCAACCCTGTATCCATGGTCTGTGGATGCGACTCTCCTTGCCCTAAGATATTGCCCCTTAGGGATACCTTTCACCACTGCGGAGTTATGGAAACTGTCCGTTCTAAATTGTGTGATGATTTTTATTTACAGAAACAGGGCACGAGCATGGGGTCCCCTGTAGCTCCCTCTTTTGCAAACCTTTTCATGCATAAACTAGAGAAATCAATGTTTATTGAGAATCCCAAATATTGTCACATGATACACGGGTATCTGCGGTTTGTGGATGATATTCTAATTTTATGGAAGGGTCCAGTGGAAACTCTGAGGGAAATGGTGGATGAGGCAAATCATGCGCATCCAACCATTAAATTTACGTTGGAACACTCCACAGAGGTTATCCACTATCTAGATGTGGCGATCTCGGTTTCACCCCAGGGGTTTACATACGGATTTGTATACGAAACCGACTGATCGCAACAATCTTTTAAGAACGGACAGTTTCCAGGAAAAACAAGATCCCGTTCGTGCAGACATTCTGTAAACAGTCTGGAATGATTAAGGGGGTCGTTATGAAGTATTGGCCCATACTTCAGCATGACCCAAGTTTTGGAATGTTATTCACTGAGCCAGCTTTATTCTCCTACAAGAAAGGTAAAACAATACGTGACAGGGTGAGCAGGGTTGATCTGTCAACCAGGAAACAATGTATTGGTGATCTGACAGGGAAAAGGGGTACTTTTCCCTGTTTGGAGTGCAATTGCTGCCATGCAATTATAAAAGGTGCTTATGTTGAACATCCATACTCTGGTGTCAGAATAAAGATTAACTCAATGTATACATGCAACAGCATGTTTGTTGTTTATGCCTTGAAATGCCCTTGTGGGATGTTCTATGTGGGTAAAACCACCAGAATAGTAAAATCTAGGATTCTGGAGCATAAGGGTGACATTCGTGGTTATACGCCAGGAGAAAAAAGCTGTGACACCCCAGTAGCCCGACATTTTTTTGAATGCGGACATAGGGTGTCACAGTTAAGATGGCTAGTTTTGGACCACGTACCACCGCTGCAGAGAGGTGGGAACAGAGACCGGATTCTCCTACAGAAGGAGGCCCGGGTGGATGAGAAAGTTGGAGTCCATCAACCCCAAGGGGATGAATGAAATGTTCAGCTTGAAATGTTTTTTATGATGCTGTATTATGTGTTACTGACTTAATTTCTCTCTCTCTCTCCAATCCCCAGGTATTAATGGGACACACACCATCGTGATTGGTTGGGGGTGTCGGTTGGAGGGTGGTAAGATGGATCTGTGGTCCAAGTATTTGCAACAGAAGTTTTTCGCAGTATTGTCTGTATTAGGTTTACCTAAGATGCAGTAATTTGATTTGTTAATCAGGTTTACCGAGGTAGACGGATATAGTAATGCCTCTGATCAGTGCCCTAAGGGGTTAACAAGACTTTGGACTGTGTGATGTCAGTGATCAGCTGACTTGTCAGCTGACAAGATGGAGGTGGTCCAATTTAGGGTGTGGTGGTTAGAAGTATGTATTTATTCACTGTGTGCCATTCAATGTATGTACACCTGATGAAGGGGATATGCCCCGAAACATGTCGTGTATTACTGGGATTTGATAAAACGCAAGTTTGAAGCCAATTGAGTGCCTCCTTCGTATTTACTACATTGTCCTGCAAACTAGGCCAGGTTCACAGTGGACGCATGCGTTATAACGAGTGTGAACTGCAGTGGAGACTGGACATAGACTTTAATACAAAGCCTGCATGCAGCAAGTTATAAATAACAATCATTTACAACACAGTCCTGTGAACAGGCCCAGAGAAGTGTATGGGCAGTGAGCTGACATGCACAATTCTGCAATGCAACTTAATGCACTGTGAACTAAAGCAAATCCGTGCGTTAGTGGGCCAGTCCATCTCCTTATGGGGGATTCTCAGGGTTTGCTTCATTTCCTGAATGGCAGTTGCTAAATGTAACTGACAAAATAGCGTGCAAGTGATCAGGGAGGCTGGCTGGTATCTTACTATTTTGGTAGTTAAACTGTTCTTCAGGAAATGCGTTGAAAACAAAGAAAACCCCGAGAATCACCCATGAGGTGATGGACTGGCCCAAAACCTGTCAGTTCTGTCCAATTTTAACTGCCTACTTTTTTCACAATAGTGGTCCTTTAACTCAGTAGAGGGAAGCCTCTGGATCGTTCCTGTCCCCATTCCAGCAGTGGGACCCCCTGAAGCTTGTGGTCGCACTCCCACCGTACGTGAACAAATGCGGGGGAGGGGGGGGTTGGACACTTTTTCACTACAGGTACACTTAAAGTGATTGTAAAATGCCCCCCACCAAAGAAAAGTTAGTTACTTACCTATGGCCAGGGAAGGTTCTGGATCCTATAGAGCCCTCCGTTTCCTCTCTTGTACCCCTCAGTCCAGGGCCATCACCCCTATTTAATTTTCCGCTTTGGGCGGCTTCGAAAACACTTGTTTGCCCGAGTGCTTCCGATGACAGGTGGCTCCGTTCTGTGCGAGCTCACACATGCGCAGTACGGAGCAGCCTGTGATCAGAAGCATTCACAGACATGAGTGCAATCCCCCCCCCCACACACACACCACCCCCGAGGGCTCACAGACGTGTATTTGACCAATTGTCTGAGTTTACACAATGGGGGGTGACAGCACTGGAAATGAGGGTACAAGAGAGGAGCGGGAAGGCTCTATAACAGTGATGGCAACCTTGGCACTCTAGCTGTGACAAAACTACAAATCCCATCATGCCTCTGCCTCCCCGAGTTATGCTTAGAGCGGTCAGTACTGCAATGCCTTATGGACTTGTAGTTCCACCACAGCTGGAGTGCCAAGGTAGCCATCACTGCTCTATAGGATCTAGAGCCCTCTCTGTGCACAGGTAAGTATCTTTTTTTTTGGGGGGGGGGGGGGGGGGAATCTAACTTTTTTTTAATAAGCCACTTTAGGATGGCCTTCACTTATATACAGTAAAATCCCTTTTTTATTAATTTTGGCAATGCTTGTGTGGCTAACACCCTGTATTTGACTATTATCATTATCTAGTACAGTGTACGAGCATCACTTTAAAGAGGAACTCCAATGAAAATAATGTAATAAAAAAAGTGCTTCATTTTTACAATAATTATGTATAAATGATTTAGCCAGTGTTTTCCCATTGTAAAATCTTTTAAATCCCTAATTTACATTCTGACATTTATCACATGGTGACATTTTTACTGCTGGCAGGTGATGTAGCTGCTGCATGCTTTTTTGGCAGTTGGAAACACCTGTAAACAGCTATTTCCCACAATGCAACAGGGTTCACAAACAGGAAACTGCCAGAAGTACCACGGTCCTCAGAGTTTCTTGTGGGAGGGTTTCACCCCAATATCAGTCATACAGCGCCCCCTGATGGTCTGTTTGTGAAAAGGAATATATTCTCATGTAAAAGGGGGTATCAGCTACTGATTGGGATAAAGTTCAATTCTTGGTCGGAGTTTCTGTTTAAAACTGACGCAATCTGCAAAAAGCTCTGCCAATTGTGATGTTAAGTCCTTATTATATTGCTGATGCATCAGAACTGCAGTACGGTGGTGTAAGTGGTTAGCGTTCTTGCTTGCAGCGCTGGGTCCCCACTCCCAGTTTGAATCCCAGCTGGGGCTCTATCTGCATGGAGTTTGTATGTTACCCTCGTGTCCTGTGTGGTTTTCCTCCAGGCACTCTGGTTTCCGTCCCAATTCAAAAAACATACAGAAAGGATAATTGGCTTCCCCCTAAATTGGCCCTAGACTATGATACATGCACTACACGATATAGACATAGGACTATGGTAGAGAATAGATTGTGAGCCCCTCTGAGGGACAGATAAGTGATAAATATACTCTGTATAGCGCTGCAGAAGATGTCGGCACTATATAAAGTATAAGTCTATAGGAATCCCCAGCATTCCTTGTAGAGGGCCCATCAAAATGAAAAAAGGTCTCTACTGAAGAAAAGCACTACAAATCTAATCTGACCTGTTGCTCTTTAGTGAGGCAAGATCTGTGGTCAACTTTACTGCGACCTGACACCCCCCCCCCCCCCAGTACAATGGTCTACCTATGCTAGAATTCACACAGCCTGCAGCAGCTCCAGCCATACATGCCACGTCTGCAGCCCCCAGGAATAGCAGACAGAAGGAAGGGGGAGGTCTCATTCCAGAACAAATTAACTC
>NC_090651.1:19798526-19953526 GCF_040937935.1 Hyperolius riggenbachi | reverse complement strand
GAGATAACTTTAGTGGCTTAGTGTGGACAGTGCAGTTGTTGGCGGTGGCTTAGTGTGGTTGGTGCAGTTGTGGGCAGTGGCTAAGTGCGGACAGTGCAGTTGTGGGTGGCAGCTTAGTGTGGACAGTGCAGTTGTGGGCGGTGGTTTAGTGTGGACAGTGCAGTTGTGGAGAGTGGCTTAGTGTGGACAGTGCAGTTGTGGGCGGTGGCTTAGTGTGGACAGTGCAGTTGTGGGCGGTGGCTTAGTGTGGACATTGCAGTTATGGGTGGAGGCTTAGTGTGGACATTGCAGGTGTGGGAAGTGGCTTAGTGTGGGTGGTGCAGTTGTGGGTGGAGGCTTAGTGTGGACAGTGCAGTTGTGGGCAGTGGCTTAGTGTGGGTGGTGCAGTTGTGGGCAGTGGTTAAGTGCGGACAGTGCAGTTGTGGGTGGCGGCTTAGTGTGGACAGTGCAGTTGTGGGCAGTGGCTTAGTGTGGACAGTGCAGTTGTGGGCCGTGGCTTAGTGTGGACAGTGCAGTTGTGAGCGGTGGCTTAGTGTGGACAGTGCAGTTGTTGGCGGTGGCTTAGTGTGGTTGGTGCATTTGTGGGCAGTGGCTTAGTGTGGACGGTGCAGTTGTAGGTGGCAGCTTAGTGTGGACAGTGCAGTTGTTGGCGGTGGCTTAGTGTGGTTGGTGCAGTTGTGGGAAGTGGCTTAGTGTGGACGGTGCAGTTGTAGGTGGCAGCTTAGTGTGGACAGTGCAGTTGTGGGCAGTGGCTTAGTGTGGACAGTGCAGTTGTGGGCGGTGGTTTAGTGTGGACAGTGCAGTTGTGGAGAGTGGCTTAGTGTGGACAGTGCAGTTGTGGGCGGTGGTTTAGTGTGGACAGTGCAGTTGTGGAGAGTGGCTTAGTGTGGACAGTGCAGTTGTGGGCGGTGGTTTAGTGTGGACAGTGCAGTTGTGGAGAGTGGCTTAGTGTGGACAGTGCAGTTGTGAGCGGTGGCTTAGTGTGGACAGTGCAGTTGTTGGCGGTGGCTTAGGCTCCAGTCCCTGCACACTGCAAATCCGTTTTCCGATTCCGATTCCGATTCCGTTTCCGATTTTCCTTGAATACATTCAACAGAAAAACGGATCAAAAAACGCAGCATGCAGTTAAGATTAAAAATCTGAATCGGAATCGGATGTAAAAACAGATTAAAAAGCGGAATCGGAATCTGAAATGCATGCAGTGTGCAAGAGGCCTTAGTGTGGTTGGTGCAGTTGTGGGCAGTGGCTTAGTGTGGACATTGCAGTTGTGGGCGGTGGTTTAGTGTGGACAGTGCAGTTGTGGAGAGTGGTTTAGTGTGGACAGTGCAGTTGTGGAGAGTGGCTTAGTGTGGACAGTGCAGTTGTGGGCGGTGGTTTAGTGTGGACAGTGCAGTTGTGGAGAGTGGCTTAGTGTGGACAGTGCAGTTGTGGGCGGTGGCTTAGTGTGGACATTGCAGTTATGGGTGGAGGCTTAGTGTGGACAGTGCAGTTGTGGGTGGAGGCTTAGTGTGGACAGTGCAGTTGTGGGCAGTGGCTTAGTGTGGGTGGTGCAGTTGTGGGCAGTGGTTAAGTGCGGACAGTGCAGTTGCGGGTGGCGGCTTAGTGTGGACAGTGCAGTTGTGGGCGGTGGTTTAGTGTGGACAGTGTAGTTGTGGGAAGTGGCTTAGTGTGGACGGTGCAGTTGTAGGTGGCAGCTTAGTGTGGACAGTGCAGTTGTGGAGAGTGGCTTAGTGTGGACAGTGCAGTTGTGGGCGGTGGTTTAGTGTGGACAGTGCAGTTGTGGAGAGTGGCTTAGTGTGGACAGTGCAGTTGTGGGCGGTGGCTTAGTGTGGACATTGCAGTTATGGGTGGAGGCTTAGTGTGGACAGTGCAGTTGTGGGTGGAGGCTTAGTGTGGACAGTGCAGTTGTGGGCAGTGGCTTAGTGTGGGTGGTGCAGTTGTGGGCAGTGGTTAAGTGCGGACAGTGCAGTTGTGGGTGGCGGCTTAGTGTGGACAGTGCAGTTGTGGGCGGTGGTTTAGTGTGGACAGTGTAGTTGTGGGAAGTGGCTTAGTGTGGACGGTGCAGTTGTAGGTGGCAGCTTAGTGTGGACAGTGCAGTTGTGGGCGGTGGTTTAGTGTGGACAGTGTAGTTGTGGAGAGTGGCTTAGTGTGGACAGTGCAGTTGTGGGAAGTGGCTTAGTGTGGACGGTGCAGTTGTAGGTGGCAGCTTAGTGTGGACAGTGCAGTTGTGGGTGGCTGCTTAGTGTGAACAGTACAGTTGTGGGCGGTGGTTTAGTGTGGACAGTGTAGTTGTGGAGAGTGGCTTAGTGTGGACAGTGCAGTTGTGGGAAGTGGCTTAGTGTGGACGGTGCAGTTGTAGGTGGCAGCTTAGTGTGGACAGTGCAGTTGTGGGTGGCTGCTTAGTGTGAACAGTACAGTTGTGGGCGGTGGCTTAGTGTGGACATTGCAGGTGTGGGTGGCAGCTTAGTGTTGACAGTGCAGTTGTGGGTGGCAGCTTAGGGTGAACAGTACAGTTGTGGGCAGTGGCTTAGTGTGGACATTGCAGGTGTGGGTGACAGCTTAGTGTGAACAGTGCAGTTGTGGGCAATGGCTTAGTGTGGACAGTGCAGTTGTGGGTGGTGGCTTAGTGTGGACAGTGCAGTTGTAGGTGGCAGCTTAGTGTGGACAGTGCAGTTGTGGGTGGTGGCTTAGTGTGGACAGTGCAGTTGTAGGTGGCAGCTTAGTGTGGACAGTGCAGTTGTAGGTGGCAGCTTAGTGTGGACAGTGCAGTTGTGGGCCGTGGCTTAGTGTGGACAGTGCAGTTGTGGGCCGTGGCTTAGTGTGGGCAGTGCAGTTGTGGGCCGTGGCTTAGTGTGGACAGTGCAGTTGTGGGCCGTGGCTTAGTGTGGACAGTGCAGTTGTGGGTGGTGGCTTAGTGTGGACAGTGCAGTTGTGGGTGGTGGCTCAGTCTGGATAATGCAGTTGTGGGAAGTGGTTTAGTGTGGACAGTGCAGTTGTGGTTGGCAGCTTAGTATGTACAGTGCAGTTGTGGGCAGTGGCTTAGTGTGGACAGTGCAGTTGTGGGTGGCAGCTTAGTGTGGACAGTGCAGTTGTGGGCAGTGGCTTAGTGTGGACAGTGCAGTTGTGGGTGGTGGCTCAGTGTGGGCGGCGCTTTTGTGCAGCAAGCGATTCTTTTGAGAATTGGGGAATTCCTGTTAGGGCTCTTTCACATCAGAGCTTGCGTTGGAGAACGCTCAAAGCATACGTTTTGTTGTATGCGTTTTGATATGCGTTGCACTGCAGTGAGTGTGCGTTTTTAATCCGTTTTCAATGCGTTACAGGACATAGGAAAACGCAGATAATTTTTTTTTCTTTTAGTTTTCAACTTTCTACATTGTTCCTCTGTTGCATTCTGGGACTGATTGCCTGCGTTAACGGATTAAAAACGCGCATAGTGTGCGTTTTACATTGACTAACATTGTAACGCATAAAGCTAGCGTTGGCCAAAAAACTGCGCCTGGGTGCAGTGGAACGCAACGCACAAAAAGGCTGCATTATATGTGAAAGCTAAAATGAAAGTCTATGGACTTTCATTTCACCTTGGGTAACGCAAACTTTATCCTTTGCGTTGAAACGCAGAAAATCTGCCCTAATGTGAAAGAGCCCTTAGTAAAAGAATGCATCATTAGCTGTGAAGGAGTCCTGATCTCTGTGGGTGACAGTTATTTTGCGTGTGTGTGCAACTTTTATCTGCAAATAACCGATCGATGTACTGTGGCAGGACCATGAAAACCTTGCGGAACTTTCTTGGCAGGGAAAGATTGGGCAGAAGAGCCAACGCACGCATGTGCACTTCAATTTGTCTCCCTCCTCTGACTGATTAATGAACAGGAAGTCGATTGCAACAGCTAGTTGTGTGAAAGGTTGTCTGGCCTAACACAGGCATCTGGGCCAGGAAGAGGGCCCGTCCCTGTGATTGTTCCACGGGACGATGTATAGATTGATCTGCTCTATTCTTTATTATAGTTGTCAACAGATTCAAAGTACAGTTTTGTCAATGATAAACTCGGCTTAGTTCTGGCCGCCGGCTGTACTGAGAGCCACACTGTGCTTTGTGGACCAGAGGAACTGCTCGATAAGATTCCCTGATAAGCTGGACTCCTGACAACCAATCAAAAGTCAAACAATTCAAAAAATCTAGTCTAGAGAGGTTGGAGGTGAACCAAGTGACATGATCGTCAAAAAATGGTGTTTCACGGGAACGTAGGTCACTAGTACCTCCCTCCTCTAGAAATCAGCCAGATAAATAATTCTATGAAAAGCGCTAAACACACTTTTTTTTATTGTTTTCAATAACTTGGCTAGTTTGCTGAAACACTTTGTAATACCTCCCAACTTTTTGAGTTAAAGAGAACCCGAGGTGTGTTTAAAGAATGTTATCTGCATACAGAGGCTGGATCTGCCTATACAGCCCAGCCTCTGTTGCTATCCCAAACCCCCCTAAGGTCCCCCTGCACTCTGCAATCCTCCATAAATCACAGCCGTGCTGTGAGGCTGTGTTTACATTTGTAGTGTCAGTCTCGGCTGCTCCCCCGCCTCCTGCATAGCTCCGGCCCCTGCCCCCATCCCTTCCCTCCAATCAGCAGGTAAGGAAGGGATGCAGGCGGGGACTGGAGTTCTGCAGGAGGCGGGGAGAGCAGCAGACTGACACTATAGAGATAAACACAGCCAGCTCTGACAAGCTGTTTGTCAGCAGCGGTGGCTGTGATTTATGAGGGATTGCAGAGTGCAGGGGGACTTTAGGGGGGTTTGGGATAGCAACAGAGGCTGGGCTGGATCCAGCCTCTGTATGCAGATAACATTCTTCAAACCCACCTCGGGTTCTCTTTAAAGTTAAGCCACACCCCTGCCACACGATTGATCACACCCCTGTCACAACCCTAGTCACGCATACCATAAAGATTTCATAAGAAAAATATGTTGTTTTATAATTCAAACCACACTGGTCCTTTCTATCATGGTTCATTTTCCTTCATATTAACATTTTAAAATTAGTAATGTATCAATTTAAAGGATGGGAATAAAGTTTAGAGTCAATCAAACACATTTTCTAGTAGATAAATATATATACTTACATAGAAAAAGGGACAAAGTCCTGAAAGAGGGACAAATGAGGGTGACAGAGGGGCAGGGCTCCCAAAGAGGGACTGTCCCTCCAAAAGAGGGACAGTCGGAAGCTATGATTTGTTTTTGATGCTTTTCATAAACTTATTTTGCTGATTTGGCTGCTTGATTTGTACAGGAGATCAGCACTAATGACTTGCACTCCTGTTCAACACTATTTTTCACATTTTATATCACTCGGGGCGCCTCAAACCTCCCTAGACTTATTTGGTTCAAGTTTCACTGGATCAACAATTGTTTTTCGGCCTGTGGCCACAATCCGAAATTATTATTTTTTAGGAGAGCGACCCAAGAAGAATTGCAGACTATTGAAATCAATAGGCTGCATATGAAACTGCGTGCGGGCAAAAAAAATTGCGTTAGCATTTTTATGCAGGCCACATTCAAATCCGTATAGCCGTGCATGGCATGGCTATAGCGATTCTGCTGCGGCTTCATATGCAGCAGGGGTGACGCGCACAATTCATAAACGGGCGCGGCACAAAGTGGAAATAGACCGTAAGGCCTGGAACCCACTGAAAACCGCAAACGCAAAACGCAACCGCTAGCGTTTTGTCTGAGCGGTTTGCAAGCGGATTCATGCGCGTTTTTGGTCGTGTTTTGCAACATTGTATTTTTTTCCCCAGCGGGTGCCTAGCGTTTTGCGTTTTGCGTTTTTATCCTGATTGGTCCTGTGAATTATTTTTCATTTTGTTACAGTGTGCTGAACCGCAAAACGCTAGCAAAACCGCTCAGTTTAGGTTTTGCTGAGCGTTTCTGCTAGCGTTTCAATACTTTACATTGAAGCGCTAACGCTCCCAAAATGCTGCAGGTCCTGCGTTTGCGTTTCTGGGAAACGCAAACGCTCCTGTGGAAGTTGCCCCATCCATTAACATTAGCCCAGCGTTTTGGCAAACTGCTAGCGTATCGCAGTGCTGCCAAAACGCTGCCAAAAGCGCTCCTGTGGGTTCCAGCCCTTAGGGTTGTTTTAAGCTGGCCACTAACGGTCCAATTTCTAGCGAAAAATCGTTCGAGCGATCAGAAATTCTGATCGGACGAAAAATCGTTCACTACACCATCAACTAACCAATCATTGCTTCCTATCTATCACGACCACCAAGAAAATCCAAATTTTCGTTCGGCGAAAATTCATTCGGGCGACATTTTTTTTCACTCGTTCATAATCCATTGTGTCCACCAATGGAGATTATTTACAACCAATCCGATCAGAATTTCTGATCGCTCGAACGATTTTCGCTAGAAATTGGACCGTTAGTGGCCAGCTTTACACTGGGGGTGCTTGTGCTGCAGTAAGCTCCAGCGCATTCACACTGCAGCACTGCGATTACAAAAGCGTTGCATGTAGCATTTTGTGAACTATCATGCTCAGGGGTGTAACTAGAAATCACTGGCCTCCCCTGCGAAAATTTGGATGCACCCAACCCGCTTAGGGACGTTTTGGGGGGCCGGAGGGGTTGCAGCATGAGGGTAGAGCTTGGCCACACATCAGCGAGGAGGGGGGACAGTCCCTTACCTCGGGCTCTCCCCTCAGCGCTCCCCTCCAGCATCTATCAGTGGCAGCAGAGCGGGCAGGAAAACATACCTCCATCCACTGTGGTGGTACGATTTCTAAGTGCCTCATGCTACTTCCTGTTTGAACAGGAAGTAGCGTCAGACACTTAGCGAGAGGAACCTCCGGCGGTGGACCACATGAAAGTATTTGTGTTTTTACCGAGCTACTGTTTTTTGTCCCCTATTCTATTTCCTGATGAAGCGGGCTGTGCCTGCGAAACGCGTTGCATTTCTTGGGGAACTCTTAATAAATTAAATTGTTTGATTCAGACAGTTGTTCGTGTCTGCTTTCCGGAGGTAAGTCCACCACTGCCTACCTAGCAATTTTAAAGTTTTTATCACTTTTTATCCTGTTGGCTCCTCTGTTCTCTAGTCTAGCAAGTTCACAGTGGTGAGTTGCAGTGCAGTGTAACGCAGCTTACCACACTGCAATGCACTACCTACTTCACAGTGCGGTGGGAGCGGTGCAGTATAACTTGTATAACATCATGCAGTGCGTTACCGCCAAATGTGGGCATTAACAGTAAAAGTAAAGCATACATTTCATTGACTGTATGCTTCACTGTAACTGACGCAATGCGAGCATAATGTGCGGGGGAAAGCTGTCCCAATCCGTTGCGTTCCTGGTGAAGCAGGGATCGCAATTGCCACTGTGAACGTAGCCTAATACTTTTAACCATAGCCGCTGAACAAGCATGCATATAAGGAGCTCTGATTGCAGTGAGACTAGATTAACTGCATGCTTGTTTCAGGTGTGTGATTCAGACACTACTGCAGCCAAAAAGATCAGCAGGATAGCCAGACAATTAGTATTGTTTAAAAGGGAATAAATATGTGATCCTTCCTATCCCTCTTAGTTCAGGTGTCCTTTAAGGGAAATGTTTGTGTTTTTAGCATATTTATGCATGGTGTTCAGCACTGCAAAATAGATACAAACATATGAAATATTACAAACCGCTTCCCCTTTTTTGGGATCTGGGAAAAATTTGTGAGCAGAAAAAAATGTCAAGCAGCACGGTGGCCTAGTGGATAGCACACTCACCTTGCAGCGCTGGGTCCATGGTTTGAACCCCAGCCAGGGCACTACCTGCACGGAGCTTGTATGTTATCCCTGTATCTGTGTGGGTTTCCCCCAGGCACTCCACTTGGTTTCCTCCTGCACTGCAAAATCATTGAAATAAGTTAATTGGCTTCCCCCTAAATTTGCACTAGACTACGATACATACACTACATGACACATAGACAAATGGCTATGGTAGGGACAGAATTGTGAGTCCCTCTGAGGGACAGTTAGTGACAAGACCATATATTCTGTACAGCGCTGTGCAAGATGTTGGCGCTATATAAATTCTAACTACCGGTAATTATAATGTCAATATACTGTTAGGCCTAGTGCACACCAGAGCGGTTCGGCTGCGTTTTGCGATCCGCTTGCGGCTGTGGATACGCTTGGGTAATGTATTTCAATGGGGTGGTGCACACCAGAGCGGGAGGCGTTTTGCAGAAACGCATACTCCCGGGCTGCTGCAGATTTTGGATTGCGGAGGCGTTTCTGTCTCAATGTTAAGTATAGGAAAAACGCAAACCGCTCTGAAAAACGCCAGTTCAGAGCGGTTTTGCCGGCGTTTTTGTTACAGAAGCTGTTCAGTAACAGCTTTACTGTAACAATATATTAAATCTACTACACCAAAAACGCTACACAAAACCGCAAAACGCTAGCTAAAACGCTACAGAAAAAGAAGAAAAAGCGTTTCAAAATCTGCTAGCATTTTGCGGATCTGCTAGCAGGTTTTGGTGTGCACCGGGCCTTACATTAAACATTTCAGGAGTGAAGCCCTCAGTCTTCCTGACTGACTGGCAGAGATAGTCGATGAGATGCAAATAATTCTAGGTTGATGCAAATTAAATGTAAATTCATGCATCTTGAAAATAGACCAGTGAAATAAAGCAGTTTATTAACAGGGCCAGTGCTAGACTTTTCCGCCTGAGGCAAACTTGTGAGGATGTGCCCCCCCCCCCCACCCGATTTGGAATGATCGCACAGCAACCGACAATTTGCACCGCACATTATAGCTGCGGTGAGTCCTCCAAAAAAACACCCTCAGTATAGGGTAGGTAGGCTATAGGTAGGTAGCCAGTTATAGGTGCCCCCAGTGTTGGTAGCTAGGTACAGTTGCCCCCAGTATAGGTTGGCCAGGCACTCTCTTCACTTCCTGTTTCTGCCTGGTGCTGTCCCCAGACTTCTGCCGCCTGAGGAAGTTGCCTCGCTTGGCATCATGGGCGGACCGGGCCTGCATGTTAAGAGTCCCAATTAATTTCCCTTCTGATACAGGGGTTCAACTTTCAGATCAGATGCTGTTGTGGCCACACTTGTTATATGACTCTGAGGGAGCGATGGGGAAAGGGGTGTGAACAATGGGAACCAGATCTATGTTTTACTGGGGTCCCCCGTTATATATATTTATACCTGTGTTCTTACTGATTCTGCTGTTATTTCCCCTCTTCTCGAGTCCAATCAGCATCCCTGGGACTCCTGAAAACTCCCTGGCAGCGCCACATTATTGCTGTCACATACCATTCCTGCTCTCTGTCGGTGTACCACAAGGCTCTGTTCTTGGACCGATTCTCCATCTGTACTCATGGCCTGGGACAATTAATATGCTCTTTTAGTTTACAGTATCACCTTCACACTGATGACACCCAAATCTCTTAGCCCGTGACCTCTCTACACTACTATCTCTTGTCCCTGACTGTCTGTCTGCTGTTTCTGCATTCAAGTCATCCCATTTCCTCAGACTTAAAATGTGTAAAATGGAGATGGTAATATTTCTTCTTGCTTTCTCTGCGCCCCCACCATAGTTCACATTAATGTAGAAAACACACCAATAACCTCAACCCCTAAAGTTCACTGTCTTGGGGTAACTCTGGACTCTGAACTCTCATTTAAAGTACGTATTAACACATTAATTACCTCATGGTACTTCCATCTAAAAAAAAATTAATTCTTCACACAAGAGGCTACTAAAATGCTTGACATGCACTAATAATTTCCTTGACTACTGTACAACCCTACTCTGCGGCCTACACCCCCCCCCCCCCCCAACGAAAAGAACGGCCAAAAACCCAAATAAAAAGGCACTTCACCAGTTCGTACTGTACTCGTCTGCTTATCTCATCCACCACTCCTCCCGCTCCCTTAAAGGGACACTTAAGTCAAACAAAAAAAAATGAGTTTTACTCACCTATAGCTTCCAATAGCCCCCTGCAGCTGTCCGGTGCCCTCGCTGTCTCCCTCCGATCCTCCTGGCCCCGCCAGCAGCCACTTCCTGTTTCGGTGACAGGAGCTGACAGGCTGGGGACGCGAGTGATTCTTCGCGGTTCCAGACACATTAGCACCCTCTATGCTGCTATATGGTATATGATATATGCTATAGCAGCATAGATGGAGTTATTGTGGCCAGGAACGCGAAGAATCACTCGCGTCCCCAGCCTGTCAGCTCCTGTCACCGAAACAGGAAGTGGCTGCCGGCGGGGCCAGGGGGATCGGAGGGAGATGGCGAGGGCACCGGACAGCTGCAGGGGGCTATTGGAAGCCATAGGTGAGTAAAACTCTTTTTTTGTTTGACTTAAGTGTCCCTTTAAAGCCGCCCCTCTCTGCCAATCCCTCAGTTGGCTGCCAATCACTCAAAGGAACCAGCTGAAACTCCTAACACTAATACAAAGCTCTACATAAGCTATCCCCTCCATAGATTTCTTCATTAATCTCCAGATACAGAAGAGTGCTCGGTGTCCGGAACCAGCAGATACATGTGCTTGCTGGTTGCTTGAGTAACCAGCCTAAAAGGCACAACCCTCCCCCCCCCCCCCCCCCCCCAAATACTAACTGAGCCTCCAGCGACGTCTTGCAGCCTTCCTCTTCCGTCTTGCAGCCTTTCCGGCTTCCACCGTCCGTGCACGAAAGCAGGCGTGCCACCTGAAGCCGTTAGGAGCCCACTAGGAGCAGGAGGAAGGCTGCATGACGTCGCTGGAGGCTTGGCAAGTAGCAAAAGGCTGCAAACACCCCAAAAACAAAGTCCCGGTTATCCCACAGGCATGGCGGTTAGTTGAGACTTCCGGATGCCTGAGTTCTGGATAACGAGGATTTTGCTGTACCATCCCTCCCGGAAACTTTACTCGGTACTTATCCGTTAGCCGGGCGCATCCGACAGGTGGCGACAAAACTCCACCAGAGTTACATCTTTCCCTACTATCCATGTCGGCCTGGAGGGGGAATAGTAATTAGCGCCACCTGCCAGATGCGCCCGGCTAACGGATAAGTACCCTTTACTCCTCTTGTCGTCCTGCTTGGTCACCTCTTCTTACTCTTGCATCCAGGACTTCTCATGAATGTCACCTCTCCTTTGGAAGTCTCTTAACAGACTGCAGGAGTACTGTGGCATCAGTGGATCAGTCCTCCAGTGGTTCAGATCATTCCTGACTGACAGAACACAGAGAGTATCCCTAGGACCTATAATGTCCAAACCTGCACCTCTACAATTCGGAGTGCCACAAGGATCAATCCTATCCCCTCTGCTGTTTGCAATCTACATGTTGCCACTCGGTACACTTATCCAACGACATGGCCTGACGTACCACTGCTACGCCGATGACACACAGCTATACCTGTCCTTCAAACCTGGTGGAACAGACCCTACCCCAAAAATAAACTCTTGCTTAGCTGAGCTTCAGGCATGGATGAATGATAACTGGTTGAAACTGAATGCTGACAAAACTGAGGTCCTGTTTGTCCAAAGCCAGTGCTCGCCATCAAAACAGCTCTATCCTAAAGCAACACCAATCAGGATTGGGAATTCAGACATAAACAGCTCCAACCTTGTGCGCAGCCTTGGCGTACTAATCGATGGGGAATTGAGTTTCAGAAACCAAATTTCATCTGTAGTTAAATCTTCCTTCTTTCATCTGAAGAACATTGCAAAGATTAAACATCTGATTCCCCCAGAGGATCTTCCAACCCTAGTCCACGCCTTCATCACATCACGGCTAGACTACTGCAATGCCCTTTATGCTGGCCTCCCCAAAAAAGACTTGCGTCGCCTGCAATTAGTGCAGAATGCTGCTGCCAGATTGCTAACAAACCAGCCTCGCCACTGTCACATTACACCGATCCTTCGTTCACTGCACTGGCTACCAGTAGAATGGAGAATACTCTTCAAGATTGGACTGCTGACATTCAAATCCCTGCACAATCTGGGCCCTGGATACATGAAGGACTTGCTGAAGCTGCACCACACCTCTCACAACCTCAGATCAGCAAGTTCTATAAACTTGGTCACTCCCAGAGTGCACCTCAAAAAATCTGGAGACAGAGCCTTCTGTCATGCTGCCCCTACTCTTTGGAACTCCCTACCACACCCAGTAAAGACAGCACCATCCCTGGAGCTATTCAAATCCAGACTGAAAGCCACCTGTTTAGCCTGGCATTTCCAGATTTATAAAATTCTTCCCCTGTACCACGATGGTCGGAGCCATGCTTATGCGCTTTGAGTCCCACGGGAGAAAAGCGCTTTACAAATGTTATTTGTTGTTGTTGTTGTTGTCTTCTACAGCCTGTCCTTCATGCATTTGTGTCGTTGACCTTGTTGATACACTTGGACTGTTGGGGACAAGTCATCAGACCTTTGGTAGCCTTGTTTGTTTCATGGCTAGAAAATGTCATCTAAAGGTGCGTACACAATTTTGATGGATGACACTCATTGGGGATCGGAAACCTGGACCCCTTGGGAGACATCGCTGGGCCGGGCTGCACAGATGTGAGTCAGCTGTGTAGCTGACGATGCGCTGTGTTGCTCTGTGGGGAGGCGGAGAGACGAGGAGCAGTGTAGACAATAGGATCATCCGTCGCGGCCCGGGGGGGTGGGGGAGTGAGTTGATCCGCTTGGGATGGGGGTCGCTGTACACATGCTTGATTATCGGTCCGACTCAGCCGTCTTTAGTCAAATGTGTGTACGAACTTATAGAGGTGGGGCCAACTACAAATTGCAAAACACAGTCGCTAAGCGCTTTTGTAGCAATTTTAGCATCGTTTCCTGGAACAATTTCTGGTGCTTTTGAATTTAATGCTAGTGACTTGTACACCGATTGCGATTTCCAGTAGGCATCAGGCTGTGAACACACTAGGCAGCATAATAATAATAATAATCTGAACATTTGTATAGCGCTTTTCTCCTGTCGGACTCAAAGCGCTCAAGAGCTGCAGCCACTGGGACGCGCTCAAGAGGCCACCCTGCAGTGTTAGGGAGTCTTGCCTTGAACTCCTTACTGAATAGATACTTGACCTAGCCAGGAATTCAAAGGCAGAGCCCTTAACCAGTACACTATCCAGCCACCAGTATAGGAAAGATAATGTTTTGCTGCATATGCATTTGTGCATTTTTAGTGCGTTTTCGTTTCGCTACCGCACATGCGTTTTTGTTTTTAATGCAAATCACTAGGAAGTCAACAGGAAGCGGAAGTCCATCATCAAACTTGGTTTTCTTTAAAAAATGCTTAAAAACGCAATACCTCTGCGTCACCATTGACTTTCATTATGTGCGTTTTGGAAAAATATGCAGCAAGAGCAGCGTTTTTTAAAAATGCACATTGCCTAATGCAAATGTATGTTTTTTTATGCGGCCTATTGACTTGCATCAGTGTTCTCCCCAGGCTCTTTTAGCCGGGTGCTCCACCCGGCTAGATTTGGTGACCACCCGGCTGTCATCGGCTCACCTCCTCACCTCCTCCTATGCTGTAAGCACAGTTGCCCTGCATTTTCAACTCTCTCCACCCGGCTACTTTTTCATGCCACCCGGCTACTATTTCATGCCACCCGGCTGGAAAAAAATTCTGGGGAGAACACTGTGCATTATGTGCGTTTTTTGCAACGCTAGCGTTTCTGCCTAGTGTGTTCCTACCTTCAATGTGAAAGACTGGGATTACACTTGTGAGATTTCCGCAGAAGAATTTTCACATTTAGCGTGCGGTTTAACACGAGCGTTACTCACTATCGACTGCTGGCAGTCTTCAGTAATCGCACTCGATGTACGATTTTATGCTGCAGGGAGTTTTTGAATCAGGCCTCTTTCACATTAGACAACGCGTGCAGGAGGCGGTTCCTGCACGCGTTGAATAGGCTGTGGCGTGTCGTCGGGAATCTGCGGTGCGACGCTAAGTAGCGGCGGTAATAATTAATTAACCCAATGGGAAAACGCTGATTCCCGACGACAAAATGCTCCCGGGTGCGTCGTACCGCAACGCATCGAAACGTAAAAAGGTAAACTGAAAGTCTATGGACTTTCCTTTTACCTTGATTAACGCAAAGTATAGATTTTGCGTTAAACCGCTGAAAAAGGGCTCTGGTGTGAAAGAGCCCTCATGCAATAAAAATCGCTGCGTTCCCAGCGGACGCGTGCGTCTCCATAGCGAAGCATGCGATTTTTAACAAGTGTGGTCCCTGCCTTTAGTTTGTGCTAATGAGTCCCAAAAGTTTCCCAGCAATGCAGAACTTGGCTGAACTCCAGCAGGTCTGACCATGTGCGTCCTTCTCTATGGCAAGACCCCCCCAGCTCCCACCCAATCTCTTCAGGATTGGCTACTCAGCACTATAGCAACAAGAGGAGGCTCCCAGCCAGACCCCCCTGAGGGGAGGAGCGAAGACCAACAGATAGCGCCTGGCCAGTGGCCACGCCCACCCTCCTCACGTGACTGTCTTCATCTGGAGATTTTACACTACTAGGGGAAAAATAAGCAAGCGTTTACTCGCTGAAGAGAAAGAGAACAAAGCGGCAAAACCAAGCTCACCTACAACGTCATTTCAGTCGTTGTTAATAAAGTTGGTCGTTGAAAAAAAAAAACGGTCTCAGCGCGCAGAAGACTACAAGTCCCGGCATCCTCCGCGCCGCTATTTCCTCAGAGACTGGCCAATCCCACCGAGGAGGAGAGATTAACAAAAGCAAAAATTGTCAGTGACGTGCTAAGAGGCGAAGAGGAGAGCGGAGACGCGATCCACAGGAGAAGAAAGCTCAGCATCGGGGTGTTCTCTTGGTTAGTTGGGGGGCTCTGACCTGACGGCTGGAGATGGGCTGTGATTGAAGGGCAGCGTGGCTTGGTTGAATGAACCCAGGCTGGGCAGCTGACCTCCCCCCAGGATTGCCCCACCGACAGGGCTGCACCCCAGAACTCCAGGAGGGATCGCCTGCCTGAGATCCAGCTTCACTGGATCCCCTCATCAGATCACCCCCTCTACAGGATCTGCCAGCACTTCCCCTGCTCCCACCCCCTACTCAGGACTCTTCCAAGGGGGGAGCTGCACCCCAAGACTCGACGAGGGGGTCGCCTGACTGCCATCCGACTTCACTGGATCCCCACCAGATCACCCCCTCCCCCTCTACAGGATCCAGCACTACTACTACTGTTAGGCTGCCCTCCCTGCCTCCTGCTCCCCACCCCCACTCGAGGCTATCTTCCAGGAGGAGGATTCCACCCCTGACTGCCATCATCCACCCCTGACTGGATCCCCTTTAGATCACCCCCATACCTCTACTGGATTCACAACTACTACTCCAGGGCTGCCTCCCCACCCTCACACAGGGCTCTCTGCCAAGAGGATCCCACCCCTGACCGCCATCCACCTTCACTGGAACCCCACCAGATCCCCCTTTCCCCTCCAGGGGTTATACCACTACTACTCCTTGGCTGCCTCCTGCTCCCAACCACCCCCCACTCAGGACTATCTCTCTGCCAGGAGGGCTGCACCCCCAACACAAGAGGAGGAACCGACTGATTGCCATCCACCTTCACTGGATCCTCATCAGATCACTCATTCCCCTCCCCTGTACAGGATACAGCACTACTACTCCTAGGCTGTGTCCTGATCCCTACTGCAGTTGTGGACTCTCTCTCTTCCAGGGGGATTGAACCCCAAGACTC
This sequence comes from Hyperolius riggenbachi, assembly GCF_040937935.1. Taxonomy (NCBI): domain Eukaryota; kingdom Metazoa; phylum Chordata; class Amphibia; order Anura; family Hyperoliidae; genus Hyperolius; species Hyperolius riggenbachi. Next base: position 19,937,848 of record NC_090651.1, on the reverse strand, counting down.
CAGGGATCTGCTTACACACTTCCATTCGGAGGATAAAGCACCACTAATACTGGGAAGCCCTCCCTGCCTCTTGCCCCCACCCTTACTCAGGAGGACTGCACCCCAAGATTCGAGAAGGGATAGCCTGGATGCGATCCACCTTCGCTTGGACCTCAGATCAGTTATCCCCCACCTCTCATGGACTGTCCCAACCCCCAACACCACTCAGGAACCCCTTCTGAAAGGATCGCACAGCTAAACTGGAAGTATCCCCCTACAGCCTTCCACTTTGACTGGTTCACCTCCCTCAGGGCTGCCGCTCCCTGCCTCCCCCACCCCCACTCAGGGCACCCCTGCTAGGAAGACTGCCTTTCCTCTATTTCCAGAAGTGATCGCCCCACTGCCATCCACCTTCATCGGATCACTCAAACCCCCCCTCGCTCCAGGATCATCTCCTCCCTTCCTTCTGGGCTGTTTTATGCCCTCCGCTCAGGTCCTTTAGAAGAGCTTTGGATCCGGACCCCCCCCAGAAGTGGTCCCCCAGTTTTCCTCTGGGGTTGTCTCCACATTCCCCACTTCCAGTCAACAAGAAGATTCCCCACCTCCCCCTGATCACTGATCCCTCAAGCGTGTCTCCCTACCCCCCACCTACACTCATGGATACTGCATCTACTTCAACTTTTGATTCCGAGGTAAGTTGATTTTATATTTTATCTGCATGTTCCCCCTTCCCCTATTTATGTGCACCCCCTCCTATTTGAGTATGCTCCCCCTGATGGTTAGTGATAAACCCCCATTACTGGGCTGACTGACCCCTCTCTCATTACAACTTGCGCCATCTTGTCTTTGCACACACACAAAAAGTATATCTGAGCCCCCTGTAGGCAGGTAGTTGTGCCCCCCACTTCTGTGCCACCCCGAGCCCCACTGGCAGTGGTTAGAAGGGGATTCGTTTTATTGTCTGATTGTCCCAATGTCAGGTGTGATCGTGTAACGATCACCATCTTGGATCCTGCACACTCAGAACTCAGACGGCACCTGGCTAATCTATTTTTTGCCTGCTGGCTTTCTAAAGACAATGCCCCCACCTCCCCATTTTTCAGTTTTTTTCATCGATTGCAAATCATTAACTTGGTATGTTAGATTCTTGGGGGAGGTGAGCTTGTATTAGTGCCCAGGCATGCCAGCCCCCAATACTTCCAGTTGTGCGATGCGTAATCCACCATGTATTGGGGTTCCCCTCAATGACTACTTCAGTTTAATCCCTATTTCGGCAAAATACATCTTATAACAGCTGCCAGCGATTTAATTGCCCTTGAAAACAATCATGACATCTACTGGTCGATCCTGCTCAGAATGCTGCGATTATGTGGGTGCTGTAGAGGGGGGCTGATTGTGAAGACTCCCTCTCCCCACCACCCCCATAGCCTGCTGACCACCCTAGAGATAAAGATCGGATTCGGATGTCACTCCTGTGTGCTTCAGTTCGACGTTTATTGGTGTGATCGTCAACATCTTGCACTAGATCTGCCCCCCAAGAGATGTGCCTAGCTTATGGAGGAAGGCTGGCGGAGGAGAGGGGGGCGATAGCTACACCCACTCCCTCCAGTATTTGCTAATAGGTTTGGCTTTGTTTGTGGTCTAGCAAGTGGGTAATGCATACTAGGTGGATAAACGGGTGGCAGGTCACATATGGGTGCTTATCTTGGTTAGGTGGGGGCACACATCCTGAATGTGAACACAGGATGGGGGTGAGGACACATCCTGGGTGCCGAGTAGATGGATGGGGGGGAGGGAGAGAGTCACAAGTGTTATCAGGGGTCCTATCTGCCTTGCTCTGTTTCCCCATGGGCTAGCGACGAGGGAGGGGGTTGGAAGCACGTCTGGGATGGTCATTCTGAATTGATATGATTTTTGGGGTGAGGGGTGTCAATATGGCTCACTCTCGGGGTGTCTTCTGGTGCTCTATAACCCACTAGATTATGATTGTAAGTGGAAAGGGATGTACATGCTTGGGGGTACCCCTCTGACCGTGGATCAGGATTATGGTGGCAGATGTGTTTTAGGGGTGACTGTCCTGCACAATCCTCTCTTGATCTAAAAATGGGTCTGTGTACTATGGGTGCCTTCCATGGTCTAGTAACACAGAAAGAAATATCACATTTTAAATTCTGTGAGGGAGGGGGTTGGGTATAAATCTGGGGTTCTCTGTCCTTCACGGTCCTCTCGTTGTCTAGTAATATGGACAGAGGGGGTTCTCTTGATTTTCCCATAGTCTAAAAGGGATGTTGCATTCGGGAGTGAAAGGGTGCGTGTGTGTGGTCGTTAAACCGGATTGCTCTATCCTGCATGGTCCCCCCCCCCCCCCCCCCCATGGTCCTAAAGGGGGGCACATCTGGGTGCCCTATCATAATCTAGAGGGGCAGGGGGTTTAGATTCTGGATGGGGGCACTTTACACTACAATGCCATGTCCTGCATAATCCTTTCATGGTCTGGGGTGGGGGAGGGTGATCACATTTTACACTCGGAGTGCGACACCAGTCTGGTGCTTGTTTCCGTGCAATCTTTTCATATCGGGGAGCAGCACTGATCTAAGGTTTAGGGGTGTCATTTCCTACACAGATGTTCCATCGCCGAGGCTAGTCTAGTTCTTCGCTTGAAGCCGTTTTTAGCTTTAGTTTACCATCTGCCAACAAGTAGGTAGTTTTTGACTCCACAAAGTGGGGTTCGCAGCAAATCCTCCCGGGGTGCATTACAGGACGAGCCAGGTTTATCAGAGATCCCTCAACCTAAGCATTGGAAAGCCACTTTCCACCCTATGGCCGCCTCCATTATATCAACGAGCAGACATTTGTGTAGAGGAGGGATGTCTACATATTGTATGTAGCTCTCCAGTTCACAAAGGGTGGGTTGGGATGCCAGTCTTTATGCACAAGTATGTGGGTGACCATTCTTCATATGTATGGGACACGCTTGGGTTCTGCCCTGGGCGGGTACGAAAGGGTATCGCTGGCTGTATGGGGCTCTCTAGGGTATAAGGGACAGATTAGCAAACTACCTCCCTGTGCACTTAGTGCTGCGTCTGTTTGCATTGCACACATCTCGTTGGCTATTTCATGGTTAACTGTCCGTCATAGTAGACTCCTCCCATCGGGCTCTCCTGCGGTCCCCTCCCACCGTGTCGCCAAGACTGTGGGTGTCCCTTTAGGGCTGCAGTCCACAGCACCTGAGACTGCTGCACCTTCCCAGTAGAAGCCTTTGTATGAGGTGAATTTGCCTTTTCGAGCTGTGAAAGCGATAACCCTGGCTGGGTGGCTATGCGTGCGGCGAGCGGCTTTCCATGTACTTTGCATCTTTCTGAGAGGCAGTTGCCCTTTTCAGCATTATTCTTAAGCTGAGCGTAAAGTTTCATCACTCGTAGCAACCAGACTTGAGGGGTTGCTATTGGATACCTGTACAGTACTTTTTGATGTGTTTGGTTGTATTTGTTCTTGTTGGGTGGGATAGAGGTATCACATCTACAACAAACTCTGTAATAAGCTTCTCAAACATTAATGGAAGTCCAAGGTGAATGATAGACATAATCTTAGTGTTTGAGTCAGGGTCGGTGCAGTTACATTTCCCTGGTGACTGCAGTATGGTGACCCTTTGGTGCTGTATATGTAGATGGTTGTAGCAGTAAGATGAACCATTGGTGATTTATAGATACCTGTGTTGAGCTCTCTGTGTCGTATATGGATATGTAGGTTACGGTGTAATCGTATAGTGATCTTTTCTTGGTGTTGTACGTGTAGGTTATAGTGTAATAGTGTGGTGAGCTCTCTGTGTGGTATATGTAGGCTATGTTTCTATACTATGGTGAGCTCCGTCGTATATGGTGGTTATGGTGTAATAGTATATTGAGCTCTTTGTCGTATATATGTAGGCTATGGTGTAATAGTAGGGTGAGCTCTGTGTCTTATACTATTAAACCACAGCCTACATATATCTCTGTGTAGTATATGTAGCCTACGTTGCAATAGTATGGTGAGCTCTCGGTCTAGTATGTGTAGGTTATGGTGTAATAGAATGGTAAGCTCTCGGTGTTGTATATTTAGGCTATGTTTCTTTTGTAAGGTGAGCTCTTAGTTTCCTAATATGTAGGCTATGGTGTAATAGTGGTGAGCTCTGTTGTATATGTAGGCTACATTGCTATAGTATGGTGAGCGCTCGGTCTAGTATGTGTAGGTTATGGTGTGATAGAATGGTAAGCTCTCGGTGTCGTATATTTAGGCTATGCTGTGTCGTATATGTATACTACATTGCTATAGTATGGCGAGCTCTCGGTCTAGTATGTTTAGATTATGGTGAAGTAGTATTATGAGCTCTGAGTGTTGTATATTTAGGTTCTGTTTTGGTAGTATGGTGAGCTCTTAGTTTCCGAGTATGTAGGCTACGGTATAATCGAATGGTAAGCTCTCGGTGTTGCACATTGTTATAGAATATACTGTATGTGCAAGAGAACTATCAAGCCAGACAGGTTCCCCAACCCCCCTCTTCCCCGATGGAATGGATGAAGTGAGTCCCAGCCTGGCAAGTTCTTTGTTTGGTGCTCTAAAGACCAGATCAGCACAGAGTATTGCCACGGGGTCTCCCTCTTTCATGATTCGCTTGATGTTGGCGGATTGGAACTAAATCCTAGCAGGGTGGGAGTTGTAGCTTCTTATCTGAGGGTTAGGCTTGCGCAGTGTTGGTTCATCCTATGCTTATAGTCTTTCGTTGATGGGTTAGAGCTAGGTGAATGATCCAAGTATGGTGCCTACCAGGAGGCGCTCTGGTGATGGTATCTTGGGGTTTTATTTTTGATTCCTTCTAATCGCATTTCCCTCACCATTTTGAGGGGTTCTACTTCTTCCCTCTGGATTTTCCATTGTGTTACTTTGTAGAAAATTCAGCCATACGCTCATTCAACAGATCTTGCAAATGATCCATATCTCCTTGATCGGAAATTGTTCGTGGAGTAACAGTCATTTTATCTCCTTGCGCTGCTTGTTTAGAGTCGGCAGGAATTTATTTGGAGATATGTCGAAATGCCGTTTATCACTCGCTGTGGTCAGTGCTGTACGGAGCTGTGTGTATATCAATGCCACACCTATTCAATAAAAAAAAATGTCCTTTGACAATAAAGTTTTTTAATTTGTAATCGATCAACTGTTACATTTTGTACTCTCTTCAATGCCTTTAGGAACACCTAGCCAATTTACAAACATTTAGGGCAGGGGTCTCAAACTCGCCGCCCGCGGGCCATTTGCGGCCCTCGATACAATATTTTGTGGCCCTCGCCGGCAAAAGCTTCCTTATAGTTCGCTTCAGTGCTCCCAAGTAATCCGCCGCTAAACGAGGGCTGCAGAGCCCCCAAATCGCCCGGGGGGGCAATCCGCCGGCATTTCCTGGAAGGGGCAGAGCTGAAGCTGAAAGCTGACGTCAATCGCCGCACGGATCGCTGCCTCTCCCTGCCCCTCTCTATGAAGGAAGAGTGAGAGGGGCGGGCAGAGGCGGCGATGCGCCGCGATTGTGAAATTCCTTATGCGGCCCAGCATCATCCTGACTTTGCTTCCTGCGGCCCCCAGGTAAATTGAGTTTGAGACCCCTGATTTAGGGTATGGCTAGCTTAGGTGAGACTTCATGGGAGGGTAGAGTTGTAGCATCTGCTTAATGGTTTAGCCACTGAAGTCTTCCAAAAGGCAATGGATGAGTGTGGATGGCTCTAACCAATAGAACTCTCCTATAAGCATCATATCCATTTTGAATGCACAGAGTAAGGCCTCGTTCACACTATGTGCGCTGCCGTGCGCATTTCGGCAGAGTGTATAGTATGCGATCAGCAAGGACATCAGAAGTGCACATAGAGCACTACTGCCGTTCATACTATGCACTGTGATGCAATATCGCACTGCTGCATGCATTTTTTCCAAAGCGCATTGCTGATCCCATTCACTGTAAAATTGCTGCAATTGTGAACGCGGCAGTTTTCATGCGATTTTAAGTGAATGGGAGCGATTTTTAAAAAGCGTTCAGAAAGCACCAATCAAACGCTCCCAAAAGCGCTTATAGTGTGGATCCGGCCTTAACAAGTTACTGACGCTGCTGAAGAATTTGAAATAAGCGAAAATTCGGCATGAACATAGAAACACATGAGGACTGTCTCCTGGCAGGGGTTGGTCTCTTGATCTCTTGGGTAAACATTCGAGGCTGTATAGATGCATCGTTAGCCCTTAGGCTAGTGACATATCTGTTACTATGGAGGGAGTAGAAGGCAAAACTTGGGGCAGCTTATGCCGTTGAGGATGAGTGGAATAACAATGGGCTCGGTAGTAGCTTAAATGTCACTTAAGATCTGGAATGCTGGACTTGTGTACACACACTAGATTCTCATCTGTGATCTTTATCGCCCGCCAGCTGAACTTTATCTAGTGTGTGTAGGTAGTTGTAGAAATTGAAAAAAAGCGCTTAATTGTGCTCTGGTAGACCCTTATTCCACTTAGATGTTCTAAGGGGCCCATGCACTGGTCGATTTTCAGCCATCGATCGACGGCCGATTCGACTGCTCTGATCGAATCGACTAGAAATCGATGCTGCAAGAAGCATGATCGATTGATTTCTGGACAATTTTGATTGATTTGCTCGATGGGTTCGGATGGAAAATCTAGGTCGATCAGCTGCTGGCAGCAGATTGATGGCCCATATAGTTGCATTGAATAGAATGGTGCAATAATGCATTGCACCGATTTTCAATAATTTAATTCTGAAATCTATTGGAAATCCGTTCCTAGTGTATGGCACACATCAAATTCCTGTCAGATTTGACCTGACGGGCATCTGACTGGAATCTATCTGATGGTCGAATCTGCTGCAAATCTATAAGTGTATTGCTGGGTACACACTATGAGATTTTTCTCGCCGATTTACTGTCAGATCGATTATTTCCAACATGTCCGATTTGCTTTCCAATCGATTTCCAAGCATTTTCCGATTGATTTCCGTGCACTTTAATAGCAAATCGATCAGAAAATGCTCGGCAATCGATCAGAAAGCAAATTGGACATGTTGGAAATAATCGATCTGACAGTAAATCAGCCAGAAAATCTGTGTGTACCCAGTTAAAGATTGTACAGTCAGATTGTATAGTGTAGGGCAAGCTTAATTCTTCCAGAATCTGCTGTTTCCCTTGCACAGTAATTATGTATTCCTGCTGTTTATCAGTATTTCTCAGAAATTAGGGGTGTCTTGTCTTCAGATCCCACCAGAGATAACTGGGCAGATTTTTCAAAACTAGTACAAGAGTAAAGATTGGAGCAGACGCTTAGATCGAGGGTTGGTTGCTCTGAGCAACTGCTTCAGGTATGCTCCTAGCTCTCGTTGTGAGGGTTCTGCTAGTGTGTCCCAGAGTTTTCTGTGGTCTTCCTGTGTCTACTCAAGTTTCCTTTTTCGATTCTCTAATTTTCTTTCAAACCCCTACTGGGAGGTTTCTGTCCAGGCTTGCCCCACAGTATGAGATGGTGGAAATTAGATTGTAAGCGTCAGGGATGTATTCAAATGTTTCCGTAAAGTCTTTAAAGCACTGCGTAATTAGCTAGTCACCTCCCCCCCCCCCCCCCTCCTGAAGACGAGATCCAATTTTGGCTGGTTGTCACTGTGATCATCAAAGGCCACAGATTCCGACCCTGGCTGAACGATTCTCCCCATAATCTCCATTGTGCCCAATGCTTCACCCAGAATCCTCCAGGGAGGGGCAGAAACTCCTTGATGGATGTCGTAGTCCTTACTCAGTATATCCACACCGTACAAGTAAAACCCTCTGATCGGCACAAACAGGTGCGCCTAATCTTTTGTTTGTGAACCCACTATGCTGTCTGACTGTCCCAATCCCGTGTCACAAGTCACAACAAAGTTGACCTGTGTATGGTAGAATGAAGATAGCAGCCCCCATCCATAGGATTGCCATTGTCTCTGGGTATTAATGTGGTGGCGGTCTTCAGGAATGCAGCAGCTCTTATTGTACGCCGTGTCACAATGGTGCCTTTCTTGCAGATCTCACAAGGCTCTGTTGCACGCCCTTTTTACGGTCAGCGGGCCAATAAACCTAATCCGAGAAAGGGGAAGGGGTTGCTTGACAGAACTGTAGATAATCAAAACGTCTTTAAAAGAAATCTCATCCTATGGGCGAAATAACAAAATGTGCACGTTTAGCACCACTGCCTTAAGCTTCCACCTAGGGGCTTTGTTTGCCGATTTAGACGGTTGTTCCCTGGCAGCGGATGTTTAAGCTCAGCTATTGGTAGCGGCTGGAGGCACAAAGCTATGTGCTTACTTTGAATTTCCTTTGCCTGAAAACGATGGTTCATGATGATTTTGGATAACAGTTTTGTAGTGATTGCTGTGCAGTCGAAGTTCCCCAGAACATTAGAGATTGGTTGGTGTTGATCCAGCAAGGCAGACTGCTAATGACCACCTCAGAAATGTCTAGGAGACAGTCCATACATTCTCTAGATTTCTGCTAAGGAGGTCACAAACTACTGTTTCGGCCAAGGAAATGTTAAATTTGCATCCGTAGCCTAAACCGCTGAAGTGTTCCAAGACTCTCGAGGCTTCCAGTGACCAGGTCTGCACAGTGGCTGCAGCCTTTATAAGGCCTCACTGAGATCTTTTTAATTAGAATGATGGAAAATGTCATAGGAGGGTTGTGAATGAAACTGAATCAGGGAACGTACTAGAAATCTCACCCCTCCCATTGAAGCCCCGGAGAAATAGAGGAAAGTTAGGCGAAGACTATCGTGACAGAGCTTTGAGGAATATAGGTAGTCCCCAACTTACGAACGACCTGCCGATACGAACGGCACAGATTCTGTGTTTCCATGGGAGCAGGTCAAAAACATTTTTTCAAATTGGACTTCGTTTTTGACAAAATCGACTTTAAAAAATTCAAAGAAAAAATGGCTTTTAAACTTTTGTATAAGCAGGTACAGAGGGCAGAGGGGGACACTGGGGGCACAGAGGAGGTACAAGGGACAGAGATGTCAGTGTTCCGACTTACGAACAGATTTAGGTTAAGAACGAACCTACAGTCCCTATCTCATTAACCGGGGACTACCTGTACTCAGACAGGCCTGTGGTGACCCAGGCCCACTAGGAATGTATAAAGGCTTAAGAGACCAAAAAGCCCTCCTACTTAATAGCAACGCTAAGGCCTCCTGCACACTACATGTGATTCTGCTTTCAATTTTTTATCTATTTTCACATGCGATTCTGATTTTTAATCTGCACCGCATGCTGCATTTTTCTCTTTTGTTAGCATCGAGGGAATATCGGAATCGCAAAACGGATTTTTGCAGCGAGCCTAAAAGTAATTTTGCCTTCTTAAAACAGAAGGTATTTACATTCAGCTTTTAGTGAGCACCTGTGGTTTCCCATGATGCATCATTCCTGAATATGCAAATCATCTATTTATACCCCAGAAAGCGATGTGGATCTGTAAAATTTGATTGTGCTTTAGTAATGGACAAAGTGGCACCTTGTGTGTGTGTGTTTTTTTTGTTTTGTTTTTTTTTAACTTCTGCTGTTGATTCAAACTTTCCTGTGTAATGATAGTGGCTTCTTAGATACATGTACCTTTTAAATGAATGTCCCCCAAAACTACTATTCTTGATAGTTTTGTACCTTCTAAATGAGGCGGGGGGGGGGGGGGGGGTGGCACTGAAGAAACTTGTCAGGGGAACATTGTAAAATGTCATGGGGCATCTGTACATACTCATCCTATATTTTCTCTTGACAGCCACAAACAATTATGTTTTCTCAAGAGATTCTATGGTACATATCCTTAGATTGGTCACATGTGCTACAATCTGTTGGTACAATCGAACGCACAACTGTGCAGTGCCGGGATCAAGAAAAGGAATTGAATTTAATTTCACTGTATGTAATTTTGAAAGTCTGGAGAAAGATGATCCTGCTCAGGGGAATAGCGGCCAACCAGGTTATGTTTGGCAGCAGATTGCATTGTATTCCTCCTCCTGTATTCTCACCATAGGAGAGACCATGGAGGTAGCTGAACTGTTGTGTGGTTGTTGGCCACTAATTTGTGTTGTATGTAGGTTAGTGCCACAGAGTTGCAAAGTTGACTGAGGCTGGTCATACACTATACATTTTTTTTTTTTTTTTTGCCTAATTAGACTAAAATGATTGGGCAAAAATGGTGTATTCCATCGACCTGCGCAGGACATTACGTGGTCGGCAATGGCAGTTGTTGGTGAAGTCCATCACGGTGCTTTTTGGTGGTGCGGTTGTATAGTGTACAGTCAGCTTCAGGCTCAGAGTAATGGTTGCCAAGTGGGTGTACGACCCTAGTGCCATATACTATTGGTTGCCGTGTGGTTGTAGACCTATGGTGAGTAATGGTTGCCGTGTGGGTGTAGGTCATTGGTGCCATAGTAGTGGTTGTCTTGTGGATGTAGGCCTCTGGTGCCACAAAGTAATGGTTGCCGTGTGGGTGTAGGCCTCTGATATTGCAGAGTTATGGCTGCTGTGTGGGTTTAGGCTTCTGGTGCCATAGTTATGGCTGCTGTGTGGGTTTAGGCCTCTGGTGCCATAGAGTTATGGCTGCCGTGTGGTTGTAGACCTCTGGTGCTGCAGAGTTATGGTTGCTTTGTGGTTGTAGACCTCTAGTGCTGCAGAGTTATGGTTGCCATGTGAATGTAGGCCTCTGGTGCTGCAGAGTTATGGTTGCCGTGTGGTTGTAGGCCTCTGGTGTCACAGTTATGGTTGCCATGTGGATGTAGGCCTCTGGTGCTGCAGAGTTATGGTTGCCATGTGGATGTAGGCCTCTGGTGCTGCAGAGTTATGGTTGCCATGTGGATGTAGGCCTCTGGTGCTGCAGAGTTATGGTTGCCATGTGGATGTAGGCCTCTGGTGCTGCAGAGTTATGGTTGCCATGTGGATGTAGGCCTCTGGTGCTGCAGAGTTATGGTTGCCATGTGGTTGTAGGCATCTGGTGCTGCAGTTATGGTTGCTGTGTGGATGTAGGCCTCTGGTGTCACAGTTATGGTTGCCATGTGGATGTAGGCCTCTGGTGCTGCAGAGTTATGGTTGCTGTGTGGATGTAGGCTTCTGATGCTGCAGAGTTATGGTTCATCTATTTTGAAGACTTTACTGTAAGTCCCGCTGGTCTCTTGTGCAATGTGATCATGGGCCTAGCAAGCAAGGGTAAAGCTGCGTCTGTTAAACTTATCTGAATAGTAAAATGTGTGTGGTTGCTGATTTTGTCTGGAGGGGTGTGTGACCTCCTGCTCAGTCTCCCTTATCAGGAGAATACCATGTGTATTCCAGCAGCCATCGGTTTGATCTCTGTACAGACATCCTTGTCAGAATGATCATATCTGCCACATAAATGGACGCGTGTATGGCTAGACTTGCTGTTAGGACAAAGTAGTGAAGCCAGAATGATGAATGAATCTATTATAGGCATCTGCAAGCTCAGTGGAGGGTCAGAAAGGCAGATTGGCCGTTTTCTATGGCTTACTATTTAACATAACCCTATCTATTCTGCTGTCCTACTTAGTGTGTCCCTCCCCTATAGATTATAAGCCCAGTGTGTCCTCCTTGATCTTACAACCTCACCAATAACACCTTTCCTATGGACTAACTTGACCCTATGAACTAACTATGTATTGTATACCCAGTTTATGTATATAACCTACAGTAGAGTCCTGGTTATCCAGAACTTAACTAACCGGCAGTCTAAACCAACCAGCACAGATCGCCGGCATTACACAGTGGTATAGGCCAACTTCTTAGGTTAAATAGGGGTAAAGAGGCGTCCAAGGTGAATAAATACATTAAAAGCAACTAAAATATAAATAAATGAGGTGGCTTACCTCCATGATGACACACCCATATAGGAATGGATATTTATTAGTAAAAAAAAAAAAAAAAACACAAGCAAAGCGTTTCGTGGGAACTCGCCTGAGGAAGTGGGCGAGTTCCCACGAAACGCGTTGCCTGTGCTTTTATTTTTTTACTAATATCCATTCCTATATGGGTGTGTCATCATTGAGGTAAGCCACCTCATTTATTTATATTTTAGTTGCTTTTAATGTATTTTATTCACCTTGGACGCCTCTTTACCCCTTTTTTACTGTCTCTCACCCCATCCGTGGGTTGCTCCTACACCTGACCACTGGTGGTCTCTGACACGACTAAAGGTGCGTACACACGTCAGATAAAAGTCTTTGGAAAATGAAAGATCACAGACCAATTTTACCCCCTTCCATGTAGTATGAGAGCTATACCTACACAGTCTATTCTATTGAGCTGAACTCACCATCAGATAAAAATCTTTGCAAGATGCTGCACACAAAGATGCTGTACACACGCAACAGATCAGTGTCTGCAAAAGATCAATCCCTGCAAAAGATCCATTCCTGCAGAGTGCATTCATAGTCTATGATATCTGCAGTTCCTCATACACACCTTGTTTAATGGACATTCATCTGCAGATCAGACAATTATCTGCCGATCTGAAGATCCAACCTGGTGGATCTGGTCTACAGATAATTGTCCGTTAAACAAGGTGTGTATGATGATCTGCAGATATCATAGACTATGAATGCATTTTGCAGGAACAGATCTTTTGCAGGAACGGATCTTTTGCAGATACTGATCTTTTGTGTCTGTACAGCATCTTTGTGTGCAGCATGTTGCAAAGATTTTTATCTGATGGGGAGTTCAGCTCCATAGAATAGACTGTGTAGGTATGGCTCTCATACTACATGAAAGGGGGTAAAATTGGTCTGTGATCTTTCATTTTCCAAAGACTTTTATCTGACATTTGTACCCACCTTTAGTTTGCCAGTGTGTAAAGGTGCGTACACACGTCAGATAAGTCTTTGGAAAATGAAAGATCACAGACCAATTTTACCCCCTTCCATGTAGTATGAGAGCCATACTCTACAGTCTATTCTATGGAGCTGAACTCCCCATCAAAAAAAAATCTTTGCAAGATGCTGCACACAAAGACCACTGTACACATGCAACAGATCAGTATCTGCAAAAGATCTGACGTGTGTACCCACCTTAAGAGTTTCGCCAGGTCTCCTGGTACCCCGAGTGGAGTCGGGTTTGTGCATCTCCACCTGCCTGCAGTGGTCGGTTGCCCTTCTGCAACCCGCCTTTGTGAATATTATTTCAACACCATTTACATTTATTCATTATCTGTGATGTACTGCACCATCTGGGCTCCCGTTGTCTCTGTGTTTCTTTCCATAGGGGGCGTATACTCACCCTCAACCTTCTTGAATGTCTTAGGGCCTGTACACACTGCTGCGATTTTTTTTTTTTTTTTTTTTTTTTTTTTTTTTTTTTTTTTTATTGCAAGCCTTCATGAGAATAGTAAAAGTGCATCGCACCAGTGTGTACAGGTCTCCACGATTTTCATTATTTTTCAAAAGACCTTGCGGTTAAAAAGCGCATGCGATTTGAAAAGCGCAGTGCAAGCGCAGCAGTGTGTACAGGCCCTTGGGCTGTTTGTGGCCTCTGCTTAAAGAATGGGTTCCACTGCTCCCCAAGGCTAAAATGCTTTCAATCAGTGTATTTTAACATTTAATGCAGATTTCATGTTATGTATATACATTGTGGTATAATAGTACTGTATTAACTAGGCCTATTTTTAACATCGAGTCTCAAGCAACCAGAAAGCACCCCTATCTGGCACTAGCCGATCCCCGTCTGTGCCGAATAACTGAGACTCTACTGTACTATGTTGTATAACCATGTGCTACCTTTATGTCTGATACTCCTTGTATGTATTCCTCTTTATTGTCCAGCGCTGCGTATTATGTTGGCGCTTCATAAATAATAACCCATTGAGCAAATTCCAGGTGCCTAATTGTAAAATCTACAGCAGTTTCTGCGAGCATTACATGAACGGCCATCTTTACAAAGGCACAGACCGCAATAGAAACCTGATATGTTGCTTCCTATCCCTTCCCCCACTCCTAAACACAAGCTTTGTAGTGCCTTTCCCTTTAAATGCTACCTGCTGCAGTTCCATAGGTTCCCACTAGAGGCACAGCTGCTTCCTCAACACGTAGTAGTCTTGTTATTGAACATTGCATCTGTATAATTCACAGATGTTAATGAGGGTGTGGTTACCCTGTTTGTCTAATTAGGATGCAAGTAATGATTCGTGCTCTGCATATTTGCTTTATGTGCGTGAGCCAAAGGCCAATCATGTGTCAAGAGATGTATAATCTCACATGCATTATAGAGTACTTACACTCCACCCTCTTTTTGCTTTTGGCAAGTAAATGGGGCGTTGTATGGGCAGAAGCTGGACTTGAGCCACAGCTCAAAGCAAACAAGCCTAAACTTTAGACTTTACCTTTCGGGAACTAACTTATGAATTTGAAAAATCCTATGTGCCTGCTTGCAGCCCTGCATCTGTCCTTATGCTACTGCCTGTTATTTCCTGTTACTAAATTAAGGTCTTGCAGTTCACAGGAAGTTGGTGTGACGGTGTAGTGGTGCAAGTCCCGCCTCCACATGATACTGCATGGATGCTGAAAAGTGTAGTCTGGCATCTGTTGTCCTTGTTTGTTTGTCACATGTTCACCATATGGCCTGCCCGCCAGCTGAATCCAGAGAGGAAATGAAACAAGTTGTTTTTTCCTCTGTCCAGAATCTTAATTGTTTATAATCCCTTATCCTGATTACATACAGAACACATGCATAACTGTCACCCGTAGCTATCAGGGCATGAGCATTCTATAGATGCGGTGCTCAGCTACAGTATTTACTGTTTCTGCAGAGAGGGACAGCACTATGGAGCTGCTTCTGGCAGGTTGGTAAGGGATGGAACAATGTGCTAGTTTGTCGCTGTACACTCTCTAGACTCTTGGTTGCTTCAGCTGAGTTCCCTCTAGGGCACGGGTGTTAAACTCGAATACAAAGTAGGCCGTAATTGAATACAGGGACCAAGTTTTGCGCCTACCTCAATGTCTAGTGGCCTTGTCTCCTTTTATAAAGTTGCCTGGTGTCTAGCGATTCCCCCCTCCCCTGTATAGTTCCCTGGTGTTTAGTGGTCCTCCTTCCCTCCCCTGTACAGTTCCCTAGTTTCTAGTAGCCCCTCTCTCCCCTAAACAGTTCCCTAGTGCCTAGTGCCTCCCCCATACAGTTCCCTGGTAAGCTAGTGCTCTCCCTGCCCCTATATACAATTCCCTGGTGTCTAGTGCTTACCCCCTCCCTCCCCCATATGGCTTCCCTGGTGATCGAAGGCTTTGCCTCTAGTATAGCTTTCCTGGTGGTCTATAGTGGGCCAAGCATAATACAAAGTGTAGAAATCACCTCCAGGTCAAATTTTCCATAAGGGCCCTTTTCCACTAGCGGTGATTGCGATGCTGAATCGCAAACCGCTAGTGATTTTTAAATCGCTACAGTTTGCATTTTAACATAGGAATCACGGTAGGTAATTTCCACTTCCGCGCTTTTGCTATGCAGTGCATTGCATAGCAAGATCGCGAATGCAATCGCCAGGAAATTTGCTGCACTTTGCTGAATCACAATCGCTAGCGTGTAGTGCGAACGCTAGTGATTGCTAGTGGAAAAGGGCCCTAAGGGGTAACCTCCTTGCTAGTGACAGGGTGTGGTACTCAGTGCTTTTGCGTGCAATCCATTTTGGAAGCTAATGTCCCCTTTCTGCAACCGTCAAATTTTGCAACCTAACTGTTTTCAATGCTGCTTGTGCGCCAGCTTGTGAGTGTCCTGACTGCAGAGGGCTAATGAATGTTTCCAGGCCAAATTCGATTGCTCTAGGGGCACATTTGGCTTGTGGGCCAGAGTTTGACATTTATGCTGTAGTATGTGTATGAGGCTCTTGAATTTGCCTTGCTGAATGTTGGGTTTAGAAACTAAAGTCTATAGATCCGGTTTCCTTTTTATACTCATCAGCTCCCCCATGTGGTCATTTCTCACATTGCACATGGCAGACTCAATCTGACACAAGGCAACAACTGTGTAGGCATGTCTGGACATAGATTGCTGATGCACTGTCGCCAGGTTCGGGAGATAGAAACCTGCTGTAGATCCCTCCTGAATTATTCAGGTACCCACAGCCACATGGATCAGGATTGCCTGATCCATCAGGCCGAATCTGCAAGCAGAGTAGGTAGACTGTAGAAAGTTGGAAACTAACGATTGTGTGAATAATGGTTTACAGAATCATGGGAAATTACCACGAAAGTCAATTGGGGATCCAAACGATTCTTCGCAATATGATCCAATATGCCGGTTGTTTAAAAACAAACGATCACCACAGGTGGCCTGTGCTGCGAAACATCGTTTAACGGTTTTGTTAAACGATGTTATGCGATATTGTGGAAAATATGGTTTGGCACGAAAAGATAAACCTTTTCGCAATATAGCATAACCTAGTTTAACAAAAATTTGTTGTAATGGGGTTTCACACCGCAATCCACCCACGGTGATAGTTTTTGAAACAACCGCCAGGTTGGATCATATTGTGGAGGGTTCTTCAGATCTCCATTGACTTTCGTTTGTTTCCGTAGTAGCCAACGACGCTTGCAGATTCGGCGAGATGGATTGGGAAACGATTGTTTATCTGGCCGTGGGTACACAGCTTAAATTTAGCGCTGTGTGGCTGAGAATCTTCTGTGCAAGATGGACCCGGTTGCGGTGTGAGCTTACCATACACAGCCAATTCTGATATGCTCTTGTATGTTTGGCCTAATTAAAAAAAGTCAATATTTCTAATTTAATCAACAATCTGATTTTATGGTTTTTAATTTTCTTAGAGGGAAATTTAGCAGTCAGTGTAACCCTCAGTCATTTTTTGTTTCAGGATGGAACGCCAAATTATCAGCGGAGGAGGACCGTGGAGGATTTTAACAAGTTCTGCACATTTGTCCTGGCCTATGCTGGCTACATACCATACCCCGAGGAGGTGAGTTATGTGACAAAACCGCTATATATCCAGTAATACAATACACACAATGAGAGTTTGACGTCTGACAGTGTAAGCCAGATGGGATATACTGAACTGCACAGTGCTGTCACTATGACATATTTCAGGCACTAGGCATTTGGGGGAAGGGATATAGTGATTTCACACAGGAAGCTGCTATGATCGGTTACAAAAAAACAAACAGTTTTTGCTTCTATATTTTTCTTATTTTTCCCACTAATTCAAACAGATTTTCTGTTTTTCTTTCTACAAATTTTTTTTTTTTTTTATTATACAATTTTCAAAAAACTGGAAAATCGATCAATTTGATTGTATTGTGTATACAATGCAGTTTGTTTTCAATACTAAATGATCAATTATGTTAGTAGAATTAATGTTTCTGTAAATTTGGCACGCCAATCGATTTGATGGCGGATCGGAAAATCAATATTTCTGAGTAATTTCGATAAGGGGTTGGTCAGAGATCTGATCGTGTACATAAGGCCTTGTTCAGTGGTAGAGTAAAAACAAATGTTTCTGAACAGATTATGTTGTGTAGCTGGGAACTGTAAAATGTCCATCAACAAAACGATTTTTAGCAAACTATCATATTTTTGTTTTATATCGAAAGAGAAGATGGTTTACAATAGATCCACAGCATTCGAAAAGCCAAACTATTCCCAATATCAAAACCAGTTGCAGTTGTACGTATGAAAAAATCCACCACCGGTGTTCTCTTTCATACGATCTGAATAATCACATCAAATAAACGGTGATTCACTAAAAATTGTACTGTCATTGGTGCTGTAAGTCACAAACGATTGGACAGAAATACAGGTACAAGTCTTTTTGCAGGCAATTTGCTCTTCTATGTTGGGTTATCCAGGGTACAGGTCTTGGCTATACATATTTTTATTGTGGATCACGGCTCTGCCAAAGCTTTCCTCACTAGAGTTGTAAAGTTGTCGTTAGCATAGTTTAGTGGTGATGTCACGCTGGGATGGTGATTTGATTATCTCTGTCCTGTATTGGGTGGGGGAGGGAGGCTGTGGGGGATTGTACAGGAAGTTGTCGTGTCGCAGTGTGAGTAGCTTCCTGTAGTGCTGTTACTGTCACAGGAAGGTTTATGGTGGTCGAGCTGCAGGACGTGGCTGAAGTCCTGCGTTCACAATATGTGTAACGTGTTTTTTTTTTTTTTTTAATTGCTTCGTAATAATAAATCCATTAAAGCACCTGTTAGAGGATATGAAATGCTGAAACGTTACTTCTGCACATTAGAATCTGTTACCTGCTAATGAAATGTATTCTAGTTTCATTCCCATTCCAGTGTGCCATATTGATGGGCAGCTATTGTTCATGCCATACTCTCATCCTGCCCTCTGCACATGCCACTATCTGGCATTCCACATACCACCCTCCTCATGCACAGCTATCGTGTGACATCCCACCTTCTGCCCTCCACATGTGCCGCTATCATGTGACATCCCATACTTCCCACACATCATCATGTGACATTCCACATCCTGCCCTCCCCACATATCACGATCATGTGACATCCCACATCCTGCCCTCCACATGTGCCGCTATCATGTGACATCCCATCCTTCTCACACATCATCATGTGACATCCCACCTTCTCCCCTCCACATGTGCCGCTATCATGTGACATCCCATCCTTCTCACACATCATCATGTGACATCCCACCTTCTCCCCTCCACATGTGCCGCTATCATGTGACATCCCATACTTCCCACACATCATCATGTGACATCCCACATCCTGCCCTCCACATGTGCCGCTATCATGCGACATCCCACCTTCTGCCCTTCCCATGTTCCACTATCATGTGATATCCAATCCTTCCCACACACCATCATGTGACATACCACATCCTGCCCTCCACATGTGGCGCTCCACATACCGCCCTTCTCACGCACAACTATCACGTGACATCCCATCCTTCCCACACACCGTCATGTGACATCCCACATCTTGCCCTCCTCACGGGCCACGATCATGCGACATTCCACCCTCCTCGCACCTTCATTGTGACATCCCGCGCCCTCATGTGCCACTATCGTGTGACATCCCACCCTCCTCGTGCACCTTTATTGTGATATTCCACAACCAGCCCTCCCTACATTCTGCTATCCTGCAAAATCCCACATCCTGTCCTTCACATATGTCCCTCTTGGTAACATCCCACATCCTTTTCTTCCCACAAGCCACTATGTTCATGCATCTTATATCCCGCCCTCCATACATGCTAGTATTATGTAAAGCCCCATATATCATCCAATATCATTTGACCTCCCATATCTCCCTGTCCTCGTGTCCCTATCATGTGATGGCCCATACCTCACTGTCCCCACATGCCGCTATCATGTGACAGCCCGTACCTCCTTGCATGGCTATGGAGTGGGTACAAAAATCGCCCGTCTCAGACTTCTCAGTTTATGAAAACAGACTCTGACTCCAGGTACCCAAAAATTACTCCGACTCCACAGCCATGCTTGTTAAACACCCCCATTTCAGGATAAATCGGTGGATTTCTATACATGGATTTACCACAGGGTCCCTTTAACAGAACCATATCCAGAACCAGGATTAAGTGAGCGCCCCCTGTCCTGTGCCAGCAGAGTGTGGGGGTTCAGCTATGGTGGTTGTTCTCGAAGGCCTGTGGTATTTATACTGCAGGAGGAGCAGAGAACTGGGACGTCTCCTATTTCCCCATAAATAAACAAGAGCATAGTTTGTGAGGGCGATATTAGGAATATTGAGTGGTTAAACACTCCCTTTCTCTGGAAGTCTGTGACCTCCCGATGAAAGGCATCATTCAGCATGGGGAACTATCCCACCAAGGAGCGAGTCTGGGGTCTGCAATAAAATGGACAATCCTGTCTTCTTAAGAGTTTCTTTATAAATGTAGCTGCATACAAGCTGCTGCAGAATAGTGATCAAACCCCCCCCCCCCCCCCCCCCCCAAAAAAAAAATTCAGACTGGGGTCTTCTGACTACACTATCTTACGACCATCCCCGCCCCTTTCCTCACCGTCATGTCACAAGCTTAAAGAGGCACTACAGCGAAAAACTGTAAAATTAAAAATATGTTGAACATATACAAATAAGTACATTTTTTTCCAGAGTAAAATGAGCCATAAATTTTTTTTTTCCTGTGTTGCTGTCACTTACAGTAGCCAGTAGAAATCTGACAGAAGTGACAGGTTTTGGACTAGTCCATCTCTTCATAGGGGATTCTCATCAAGGCTTTTATTCTTTATAAACAAATATTCTCTAAAAAGGATTTAAACAATGATGCTGGCCAGCTTCCCTGCTCGCTACACAATTTTTTGGCAGTTGGACAGAGCAACTGCCATTCACTAAGTGCTTTTGAAAATAAATAAATCCCTGAGAATCCCCTATAAAGAGATGGACTAGTCCAAAACCTGTCACTTCTGTCAGATTTCTATTACCTACTGTGAGTGACAGCAACATAGGTGAAAAGTAATTTACGGCTCATTTTACTCTGGAAAAAATGTACTTCTTATTTGTATATGTTTGCACATATTTTAAATTTTACAGTTTTTCGCTGTAGTGCCCCTTTAATGCTAGGAATACACCATACAATTTTCTGTTAGATTCTTCTGTAGTTCAGATTCGTCTCTACAGAAAACAATCGGATTACAGAAAATCTAACAGAAAAATTTTATGGTGTATTCCCAGCATTAGACATCCTGTGCCTTATCTGTATAGTTTGATCAGTTACCGACTAGGAAAATGGCAGCCACTATAGTGCAGTGTTTAGACCTCTGGCCCTCTTACAGCTACTAGTGATTTGCTTTGGGTAGTCCCTTCTATATATGAATTTCTCGTGGAGCACACACTAGTACAGGCATGGGGAAACTTGGCCATCCTGCTGTTAAGGAACTACAAGTCCCATAATGCATTGCAGGAGTCTGACAGCCACAATCATGACTCATAAAGGAAAATGCATTGTGGGACTTGTAGTTCCGTAACAGCTGGAGGGTCGAGTTTGCCCATGCCTGCACTAGGGGAAACCAGTGACATTGGTCATAGCACTTCCATAGAATCCTAGTACTGTAGAGCACAGGTGTCGAACTCCAGTCCTCGATGGCCATATCCATGCCAGTGTTTAGGATAGACTGAGAAATGGAGAAACCCGTTCTACTGGATGAACCACACCTTTCCAGATTTATTAGTAGTTTATCAATTAGTTTGAGCTGTGCCAAAAAATGTAACGTCGATCTTTGAGGACTGGAGTTCAAATCCTGCCAGAGCCCTGGATGTTACCAGACAGCAAAAACCGCATGGAAACTCTTGAATTTCCACTTTTACTGACTTCTGTGAGACTTAGTAGGTTAGTTGTAGGGGGAAGAGCATTCTGGTCAATTCTTCCTCAGGAGTGAGTAGTGACTGAAGGTCTATTTGATTTCTTTGCAAGATGCATGTTGATGTATAATTTTGAGTTTTTAATGTATTCTTATTGGCCTTCACCTCACTAGTTTGATTTACCATCCTGACTATTATTCTGCATTGCCTTCTCCAGGAATCCCCTCTCAGGGCAGGATCCAGCCCACCAAACAGCACAGGAAGTACCGTAGACAGTGACAGCTGGGACTCCCGTTTTCATGACCTCCCCGCCACCGGGGCCCTTCCAATCAAAAAGCGGAGAAGTTTTGGGGAGCTGAAGCACGAGCGATCCTATCCTTCCATGCTGAAACATTCCAAGCTCAGCTCCTTTCTCCTGGAGAGGAAAAAACTGGACAAGATAAAGAGGAAGAAAAAGCTGAAGAAGAGGGAGCTGCAACATGAGCAGAAGCTGCAACATGAGCAGCCGCTGGTCAAGCAGGAAGACTATATGAAAACTGTAATAAAACTGGAACCAGAAGACTCCTACCCAGAGGACAACGCAATGCCTATGCCCATGCCTATGCCAGTCCCAGACCACACACTGCAGCTGAAGATGTCCCCACCGCATGAGACTTCCGAGGCCATGTTGGAGAGCTACAACAACAGCATGGATAGTGTCTCGATGGCTATGACCTCTGACGCAGAGGAAATAAAGACTGAATATTCAGAGGTGAACCTGGGGAAACGAACGGTCATACGCCAGGGAAAGCAAGTGGTCTTCCGGGATGAAGACAGCACAGGCAATGACGAGGACATCATGGTGGATTCAGGTAAATATGGCTTTAGTGTAGAGGGAATAGGCAGCTATGGCAGATCATGCCCAGGCCCTAGTATACATTGGTGTATCTGGCAGGCTGGAAAATGCTCTATTGCTTGCGTGGGAATATTGGCATTCGACGTTGCTATGAACGAAGAACGGAATAGTGGCCGGCTGCCTGACCTCTCCAAGTGTAAATGTCGCCAAATCCCCACCACCACCTTGCCCGTCATTCCTTCCAGTGTGAGATCTCACCTGTCTTGCTGCCACAACTCTTAAGGTGGCCATACACTGGTCGATTTGCCATCAGATTCGACCAACAGATAGATCACTCTCTGATCGAATCTGATCAGAGAGGGATCGTATGGCTACCTTTACAGCAAACAGATTGTGAACCGATTTCAGCCTGAAACCGTTCACAATCTGTTGTGGTGGTACTGCTGCTGCTGCCCCCGCCCGCCCGCATACATTACCTGCTCCGCCGCCACGACTGCAGTCTCCCGGTCACCGCTGCTCTGTCTGCGCTCTGGTCTCCAGGTCCGGCATGCCTCACTTCTTCTAGCCCGGCAGGAAGTTTACAGTAGAGGGCGCTCTACTGTTTAAACTTCCTGCCGGGCTAGAAGAAGTGAGGCATGCCGGACCTGGAGACCAGAGCGCAGACAGAGCAGCGGTGACCGGGAGACTGCAGTCGCGCCGGCGGAGCAGGTAATGTATGCGGCTCTATTGCGTCGGTCGTCGGGCACTCGAACGCCGCTAGCGATGCGCTCTTTACCCGCGGGCGATCGACGGTTATTTTCCGCACGGCACGATCGACGGGATCGGACGAAATGGATCGAAATTCGGCGTGTAGCGTGAACGATTGGCAGCAGATTAGTTTCCAGTCATCGAATCTGCTGTCGAAACTGGCGCAAATCGGGCCAGTGTATGGCCTGCTTTAGACTTCTGAGAACCAGGCATGCGTGTGACTTGGTGGAGCTCGGTAAGACAACAGAAACGGGGGTGACAGAGGAGAATGCAGGGCAGGTGAGGTTTTACGCTGCACTGGCATGTGGGGGGCATTTTTTTTGGGGGGGGGGGAGCAGGCAAGCAAGCAAAGGTGTCCGAAATCAATAGGGAATCCGCCTGCATTATATAGGCAGGCAATAGATCTATCTCTCTCCGATCAGGTTCAAAGGGAGATCTGTCTCTTTGTATGGGCATCTTAACTACAGTGAGAAGTACTTGTGTGAGATGTGGTCCTCCTCTCACAAAATGGCTGGTTCATTTTTCTGACCACTAGGTGGCACTCCAGTTGGTCCTTGCCAGGATTTGTAGTCCTGCCCAGCAGAGGGCCCCTCGACCCAAATATGCGTCATCCTTGGCACTCCCGGCAGCGGGAAGTGTAGCAGATGGCAGCTGCTGGAAAGGAGTTAGAGGAAATTCGTAGGAATTTGTTATGATCTCTTTTCTCAGCTTTGTTTCTTGTTTTGTATTCCCGTTTTAGCAGCGTCATCTGTTAGGCAAGTAACCCATAGTAGAGTCGTGTCAGATGAGAGAATTAGTCACTATAACAAATCTCTGCATCAAGTGTCTAAGAAATTTCTCCTTCTACCACCCAGTGCTGCTGCTAACAAAGATGGCATCCTGCAGCTGCTTGTTGCCGCTGCTCTTTCACACCACTGTTTCACGCAATTCCATTGGATGACTTTCCCACCAATTGTTTAGCAGCTTGTTAAAGGGCCACTATTGTGAAACATTGTTAAAGTTAAGCTACGGTACATGTAAACCCATACAAATAAGTATGTTCCTTCCAGAGTAAAATGAGCTATAAATTACTTTTTCCTCCTATGTTGCTATCACCTACAGTAGTTAAAATAAATCTGACGGAACAGACTGATTTCTGACTAGTCAATCTCTTCATGGAGGATTCTCCATATTTAATTTATTCTTTACAAATGCACTCCCTACAAAAGATCTGTATAAAGATCCAGGCCACCCCCACCTGTTTGCACACGATTCTGGCAGATGGACTGAGCAACTGCCATTCACTGAGTGCGTTTGAACATAAAGAAAACCCTGAGAATCCCACATGAGGAGATGAGCTAGTCCAAAACCTGTCAGTTCTGTGACAATAACATAGCAGAAAAGTAATTTATAGCACATTTTACGCTTGGAGAAATTCACTTTTTTTATTTGCTTGTTTTCATGTATTTTAATTTTTTTGTGATGGTGGTCCTTTAAAGAGACTAGTCGCAGCATCCGTAACAGAAACCGCAAACCGTCACCTGATGTGACCAACAAAACAGGAAGAGCTGACATCCGAGTCCTGCAGCTGCCGTCAGATCTCCGTAGCTTTAGAGAACTGAGAGTCAGATGTTCCGCTTTTTGTGGGGTGCTTCCTGAGTGCATGTACTGTGAAAGGTCTGAAAGGAAGTCTCTTGTGCCCATAAAAATATCTTCCCTCAGCGTTGCAAGATAGTTGCCCTTTTTCTGCCTATTTTAGTGAAGGAAAATGTTGTTCCTTTTTTATTATTACTGGTTTGTTTTGGTAACTTTAGAAGGTAGATTGTGATTTGAGCATTGTTGTATGAATAGCCTTTCAATTTTAGGCATACCAATCAAACCCACTTGCAATTGACTCATCTGGGCCAATCAAACGACCGTTCCGGACTATTCTGATTGGCCCAGTTTGCAGCATATTTACATGAAAGCCAATATTATTAAAGGTGACCGCACCAGGATTTTATTTATTTAAATGAAGGTCCATAATAGTGTGCGGTTAGGGTGAGCCTATGTAGTGTACCTACAGGGTGCTGCTCCTGTAGTTCTCAGCCTATATGGGTTGCACCCTCTTCTCCACGGACCGATGGCATCTGTTGGGAACTACAAAGTTCTGTAGATGCGGTTGGTCTGTGGAGAACAGGGTGCATCCCATACGGGCTGTAGGGCAAGAGGAGAACTAACACCTCCCTCCCCCCAACAGCACACTCCATAACAAACCTCCCTGCCCATAGCATCAAGTGTCTGCCTTAGATGGAAGTATGGTATGGCTGCCGTGGCCAGCACAGACCATTATTATTGATTTATAAAGCGCCAACATATTCCGTGTTGCTGTACAAAGTAAGAAACAAACATGGGGTACATAATAATACAGACAATGGTATAAACAAAATACACATTGTCATTTCAAATGGAAATAGATAAAAGCGCGAGGCCCCATTTTGTGAATGAAGGGAAACATGAAGCACTGTGACTGTTTGTACTTGTTTCTATCCAGCCTAGAAACTGCCTTTTATCAGCTACAGACGTCTCCCTCCTGGCGGTCTTTTAAAAACCGCCAGGGGGCAGCGCAGCAGTTTTTTTTTAATTTTTTTTAAAATCATGTAGCTAGCCTAGCGCGAGCTACATGACAGCCGCTGTGCAGCGGCATCCCCCCCACCCTCTTCGATCTCCTCCGGCGATCAAGCCCGTCTGGAAATCCCGTTCTGAACGGGATTTCCATTAGGGCTTCCCCCGGGCGGGATGACGTCATCGACGACGTGACGTCAAAGGGAGTCTCGATCCACCCCTCAGCGCTGATTGGCCAGGCAACGCATGGGGTCAGAGGGGGCGGCGTGGCGGGTAGCGGCAAATCGGAGCGGCGGCGGCGATCGGTGTGCACAACGCAGCTAGCAAAGTGCTAGCTGCGTGTAGCCAAAAAAAATAAATTATGCAAATCGGCCCAGCATGGCCTGAGAAATCCTCCTGCGCGCGAACAGTCCTGCTGGTTACCGCCAGGAGGGTTAATGTTTCTTTTATCAAGAGCTGGAGACGCATTTATTTGTGAAATACATAAATGTTGTTTTCCTCCCACCACTGAGTTTAGAAAAACTCGACGCCTGCACCTCATACATTGAATTAGAATATGAAATGGCTGGCGGGTAGTGTAGGCAGAGTTACTTCATATCGTAGTGAATGACGTCCTGTGCGAGGCGGCCATTTTGTGGCTTGAGCTATGTTTGTTGGGATGAGAGGGCCTTTGTCCAGCCGTGCCTCCATGTCACCAGATCTGTGGACTTACAGCCTGCAGTATTAGTGCTGGAAAAGCTTGTAATATACAGATTTAATCACGTGATGTTTTCTTTGTAGACATGACCATAAAAATTGGATAAGGTCACAAGATGGCAGCTGAGTCATGTGACCTTTTACTTGGAACAGTGCTGCTGTACTGTCTAGAAAATATCATGAATGTTGCATCTATTTATACAGGAAATGGGGCTTGCATCAAAGAGGAAGTCATGCAAACTTGTTCAGTGTTATTTAAACAAAATACCCAGATTTATTTTAAATTGGATTTAAACGTTTGCAAACTTTTAAACAATGCAGATTGCCTTGCTGCCCTGCTGATCCTTTGCCTCTAATACACCACTTGTTTCAGGCGTGTCATACACTACTGCAGCCAAGAGATCAGCAGGACAGCCAGGCAACTAAGGAAATATGGCAGCCTCTATATCCCTCTCACTTCAAATGTCCTTTAATTTTCTTTAGTTTTTAATTTTGCTTTCGAACCTTGTATAAATACGTGTTTTGCATAGGTTGAAGCCTAGGCCCTTTTCAGCCTTTCTAAACATGAAACTAGCAGGCAGAGTCCAGACTCCTTTTATTGGGCGGAAGAGATTTGTGGAGCTAAACGATTGATCGAATAAACACTCATGCACATTCGGATATTGAACCGAACAGAGTTTCCCGAATGCTATATTAAAAAAATGTACTGTTGAAAAGAACGCGTCTCCATTGAGTTCATAATTTTATATGTGCGTCTGTGGTACATTTCTCTTTGTGACTTCTCATTTTCTGCAGTTGTTACCACAGACCTGCCCACACTTCCTCTGTACCCCAGTGAGGACGGGTTATGTTCCTCTGTGCTGGCTGCTCTGCTTTAGAGTAGTATCTGATATTATACTTACCTGGTATGATATTCTGCTATGCTATTTGCGGCTTTTGTGTCCTCCTTCTTTCTTTTGGACGTTCTCTGGTTTAGATATCTCTCATACGCTCGCATTCAACATTTTGACGCCTCCAACTCTTCTGCCAAATCAATTAGAAATCAGATTAATGGATTGCTTGAAGAGTTGTCCATGGATCGGCTTGTGTGTACTTGGCCTAATGCTCTGTGCCTGAAACTGTAAGTCTCTGTGCACAGAAATGCAAAGTGCAAGTGCCAATTATGTAATATTCATAGGAAATGTTCTTATTTATGCAGTTTACATCTAAAATTCAAAAGTATGCAAATTTTGTTGTTGTTGCTGTTGTGCTTTCGCTGTCTCGTCTTGCAGTGAATGACTAAAGGGGGAATGGTGAGGCAGAGTGCATTAATACACAGATGTTACAGTGAATATTAGTAAGACTTAAACACACATGAAGTCTAAAAAAAATTTTAAAAAATAATCAATAAAAAGTTACACTTCAGTAGCTGGAAGCCTTTGGCTGGCCCAGAAACTGCCCACATCCTCGCAAAGCTCACCTATCCAGCATTGTGCCCCTCTTTACCTTTTGACCCGGCTGTGGATAAGTGCACCTGTACTGACTGTGCAAGTAAGGTCTGCACACGTGCAACAGAACCAAGCAGCTCAAGCATGGCTTTTTTGCTCCGTGCACGAACCCTTTGCTCTATTGGACATGCGTGCAGACCCAGTACGGCTGCGGATGTCCACAGCTACTGTGGCTGGAAGAAACTTATTAGACTCACACTGAGATAAAGAGGGCCCTTATGTTGGAATGGTGGCCTGCAGTAGGATCTGGGAAGCCTCAGGAATATCCACTACTGAGGTATGTATCAATTTTTTTTATTTTTGCTTTAGGTGTCCCTTAAAAGTTTTGTTTTGTTTTTGTTTCCTACAGCCTGTAAGAAATTCCTCTTCTTCAATCCTGACTCTTCTTCTTTGTTCTCTTTGCAGACGATGAATCCTGGCACCTCGTCACATGCTTTTGCATGAAGCCGTTTGCGGGGCGACCGATGATAGAATGCAACGAGTGCAATACTTGGATCCACCTCTCCTGCGCAAAAATCCGCAAGTCCAACGTCCCAGAGATTTACGTTTGCCAAAAGTGCCGAGACACCAAATTCGACATCCGACGATCAAACCGCTCGCGTATGGGCTGCAGGAAGTTATTCCTGGACTGAAAACACACAACGCGGACTCGGGCAGGCCCCTGTGCGCAAAGACGTTGAGCAGCTTCAGAAGCACACAGGTCTGCACACGCAAAACAAAGGATTTCTATGTTTTAAAAGGGCACACAGACGGTGATAGTTTTTGTTTTGTTTTTTGTCGGCAGAGGTAACGTGAGATCTGCCTGTGTGAGAAACAGGCTTACGAACAACGATAGAGGTTTTATTTTATACAGACTTCTGATGGACGCCTGAGAGGAAGCGTGTTATCGGTCTGCGGTGGACGTTTAACCCCCAAAATATGTCTAGACCAAAACAATCCGCAGATATTCAGCGGAAAAAGGACCTGCTTGTCGCTGGAAAAAAAAACTTTTATTTTGTTATTTTCACAGGTGACCTTTTAGTTTTGTAGTGATATACGAGGCCTCAGACGGCTGTAGAAATTCAGGTTATATGAAGAGAAAGTTGTGTGAATGAAACTTTTTATTTTTACTTTCTGTTTGTTTTTGTTTTTGAGGTTTTCTCTGTTCTGCCCAGAGGACATTTCTTGCACACGGGAACGAAAGATAACCGATCGTTGTAAATAAGTACAAAAAATATAATTTCTCAATAAATGTTTATTTTCGCTCCCTCATAGGTGGTCGGAAACCTTTAATGTGGTTTGGCATTAAACGTTGACTATCACAGAGGCTGACCTTTTTCTTCTTAGCGGATGTCCTTTCCTTAGGTGCTGGCGCAAATGACAGGTTTATAAAGTGACATCACTAGTTCAGTAAGGATGGGTTAACATTGGTGGTCGCACAGATTGCTGCAGGTAAAAATGAAGGCAGCCGACGGTCATTATGAGGCAGATCGCTAGGCTTTGAGACGTTCCTGACCGCCCCTTCTACATAAAGCACTGCAGTCCATACGCGCATACTAGTTTCAGATATATGTTGCTGGGCCATTATTGTACAGATGCACCGCAAGCCTGTAGGCTAGTGACATGTTCTGTTCCTATGCAGGGGATGGAGTGGAAGTGACCTCACACTGGGTGGGGTAAATGGAGAGAACATTGCCAATGGGTTCGGGGGGGGGGGGCTTGGGTGTGTTTGCTGTACACACGCTGGATTTTTGGCACATGTGGTTGTTATTGGCCTATGTTTCATCTAGCATATGTATGGAGCTTTAAGCATGGTACACACATCCAATTATAAATGGCCAAGTTTGCAACCTGTGTGTAGTATGAGTGCCATCAGATTTTGAATACTCTTAGCAAATTGTGTTGATAAGCTCTCATGCTACATGGAAATGGTAAAATTGGCCAATCATTGGATAATCAAAATGTTTGTACCAGCCTTAAAGCAAACCTGAACTGAAAATTAAGTCCAAAAGAAATGCACACGTCATACTTACCTCCCGTGCAGTCTACTCATCAATCTTTCTCATCTCCTGTGGCCTGTTTGTCCCCTGTGATTAGTGGAATTCTGTCATTTTAAAAATGGTGATGACACCATAACAGCTTCTGGGTCAGCACACCGTTAAATTGTAATATCTCCAGCTTAAGCCACTGGGAAACATGGACATTACCTTGCACATCAGTTGTCTAATTTATAACTGACAGCAACTAATATAGTTCAGTTCTGAAAATCTTGTCAGAACTGGAAGGAATCGTTGTTGAGGGGGAAAAAAATGGTGAGCTTCTGAGAGGAACGGACAGCGAGGTAAGTAAGTAATATTAATCTGCAGGTACATCGTGTGGTTATTTTAAACAATACTATCTCAAAAAAAACCCCACATACCTGTGTTTCCCCGAAAATAAGACGCTTGTCCTATATTATTTTGTCCCTCAAAAGATGTGCTAGGTCTTATTTTCGGGGAGGTCTTATATATTTTAGGGCAGCAAGATCCCCATTCCCCCTCTGCCACTTTACCTTCTCATGACCCCCCTCCTCCATAAAACCGCATCCTCCCACTCCGTTGCCCGATATACCGCTAATTGAAGCGCAGATCAGCAGTAAACTTCTGATTCCCCCCACCGCTGCTTTATCCTCTGCTGGCCCCGTTCTCCATTTGTTTATATATCTATAAAAGGACTATAGCAACTAGTGCAATCTCAAAAAGGCAACAGAAAAAATCTCTGAAAAAACTTTATTCACACGAGTAAAAAACATCCAACAACATGGTTCTTCAATATCACAATGGTAGGTCTTGGGAGTACAAAAAATTAATTTTAAATCAGTTAATGGTTATAGCTTTGCGGGTATAAACTTCAAGGCAACGACACATGTTCGTTTCGGGCTTTT
The DNA here is from genome assembly GCF_040937935.1 of Hyperolius riggenbachi. NCBI lineage: Eukaryota > Metazoa > Chordata > Amphibia > Anura > Hyperoliidae > Hyperolius > Hyperolius riggenbachi. The sequence goes on along the minus strand of NC_090651.1, from coordinate 19,907,277 downwards.
TATGTAGAGTAAAGTATGCCCTTCATCAGGCCGTGATACCCAGCTCTATAAATAAAAACAATATATAACAGCATATTAAAATCAAGTTCATATAATTCCATCAAAGATGCGACAAAGAAATTGTCGCAACGAAAAGAACCCAATACCAAGTAGGGTATATGGCATGTACACCAGGTTCAATCCAAGAACCTACATGTCAAAATAACCCCAGAAAAAGGCTAAGTGAAGGATCAAACCAGAGATTGAATGTGTTTGAATTGGAGAAGATATATAGAAAAGACCAAAATCCAGAAGAGAATAGTAGAGGAGAATAGGATGTGAACCACCTCCTAAGGACTAGTAAATATCAGTCCTCTTGTTCACAACAAGAGGACTGATATTTACTAGTCCTTAGGAGGTGGTTCACATCCTATTCTCCTCTACTATTCTCTTCTGGATTTTGGTCTTTTCTATATATCTTCTCCAATTCAAACACATTCAATCTCTGGTTTGATCCTTCACTTAGCCTTTTTCTGGGGTTATTTTGACATGTAGGTTCTTGGATTGAACCTGGTGTACATGCCATATACCCTACTTGGTATTGGGTTCTTTTCGTTGCGACAATTTCTTTGTCGCATCTTTGATGGAATTATATGAACTTGATTTTAATATGCTGTTATATATTGTTTTTATTTATAGAGCTGGGTATCACGGCCTGATGAAGGGCATACTTTACTCTACATAAAAAGCCCGAAACGAACATGTGTCGTTGCCTTGAAGTTTATACCCGCAAAGCTATAACCATTAACTGATTTAAAATTAATTTTTTGTACTCCCAAGACCTACCATTGTGATATTGAAGAACCATGTTGTTGGATGTTTTTTACTCGTGTGAATAAAGTTTTTTCAGAGATTTTTTCTGTTGCCTTTTTGAGATTGCACTAGTTGCTATAGTCCTTTTATAGATATATAAACAAGTGTTACGGGGCAAGGTGGACTGCCCTGAAAAAGGACTGTGTTTTGATCCTTTACACATTTAAAGGACAGTATCCTGAATTTCTTTTCTAACCCGTTCTCCATTGCCAGCTGGCATAATTCAAACCACTGATCAGCGGTAAACTGCGGTGAAGGCAGCTCGTTACACTGTAACAGCACTTCCATGTACAGGAAGTAAACAGATGTCACTTCCTGTACACAGAAGTGCTGTTACAGTGTAACGAGCTTCGTTTACCGCTGATCAGCGGTTTGAATTATGTCGGCTGGCAATGGAGAACGGGGCCAGCAGAGTATAAAGCAGCAGTGGGGGAATCAGAAGTTTACCGCTGATCAGCGGTTGAATTACCGGTGTGTCGGGCAACGGAGAGCGGGGATCTGTTTTTCTGTATGAAGGGGTCATCAGGAAGTAAAGTGGGGTAAGGGGCGGGGGCTGCAGACAGATGGGACTTCCAAAGCCACTAGGGCTTATTTTAAAGTTAGGTCTTATATGTCGAGCATGCTCGAAATATGTGATAGTCCTTACTTTAAAGAACAAGCGACACCCATGCTAACCTAGAAATAAAAATTGCATATATAAGTAGATAAATACTACTTCTACTTACATGGCAGTGGCCATCTTGCCAAGCTAATGCTGACATCATATCCTCCCTGACTCCTGTTTCCCCCCCTCCCTTCTCTTGCTCATTGTGTATTCATTAGCTGCCCTCCTCCCAGAGTCTTCAGACACTCCCACTGAGGTGTATACTAACAACTGCACTGGGTTTTTTTATTTACACATCCAATCACTGAGTCGGCCTTGCTTGTAAACACAAGTGATCAGAGGGTGTTTCTGACAAGCAGCTAGACAGGGAAATAAATGGAAGAGGAGGAATGTATTATAGATAAAAAGAACTCCCAGCATGCAACTCTTTGGCACTGTTTGGCACTAGGGCCAGTGCTCCTAAAGTATGTGATAACTCCAAACCATAACAGCAGAAAAAGTTTTGCAAGTTTTGAATGCAGGATTAGCATCTTGATTACTTAAAGTGGACCCAAACTAAAAATACAAGATTTAAGAAATAAAATCTATTTTCTAAATTATAATAATAAATGGCAGCCTTTTTTCAGCTGCATGATAAATATAAAATATTTTACATTTATTGGAGAAACCCCTCCCTTCCTCTCATATTGCTGGCAAATAATCCGGCAAACTGGTGGAGTAGATGGTGTCCAGCAAAGGAGGAATTGCTAATGGCTGCCCCCTGTGTAACACTAGTTATGCAAAGAGGAGGGTGAAAAGCATGCACTGAAATGCTCATAGGCCTGAAGGAGTGTTTATCTTTGTATGTGTCAGGTTGGTGCAACTAAATAGTTTTAATTAAAAAAGTTTGGTTTGGGTCCGCTTTAATACACTCAGACCAGTTGCTGTTGAAATTTGATTTTTATGGTGACCATACCGCTTTAAGGGGATGTCCTACTTTTGGGGAAACACTGTATATAAATAAATACTTGCTCTACTTACATAACATATGTATTGCACTGTTCACATTTTGATTTCAGTGATTTTTCTATAGTTAAAGAGAAAATCCTTCTTAGGATTCACCATTTTAACTATATCTATTTTGAAGCCAATCCTGATATCCTTTCCTCCCTTCCTCTCCTCTGCCTGATTGATGATAAAGAATTGATTTTATGCCCGACAGTTACACTTAAAATAATTTTACTCGGTTCAGGTGCACTTTAGGGCCTGTTTCCACCACACGCAGATTCTGGATGCAGAAAACTGACTCCAATGAATGCCTATGGAAAATCTGCATCAGAAAAATCATGTTTAGTGGAAACAGGCCCCTAGACCATTCATTGGAATCAGTTTTTCTGCATCCCGAATCTGCGTGTAGTGGAAACAGGCCCTAAAGGTTTCATGCACACATCTAACTTTGGCCAATTTTACCACCTCCATGAAGTAAGAGGGTTTACCTACATGGTCTGTCCATAGTATTCAATATCTGTTGGCCTTCATATTACATGAAAGTTGCAATATTGGCCAATCAGAATTGGAATTTTGTACGCACCTTAAAGCAGATCCGAGATGAAAAACGAACTATAACAAGTACGGTAACTTGTCTATATATCTTATAGAAAGTTTAGATAGTTTACACAGCAAATATAGCTGCAAACAGATTTAATAGAATATGATTATTTCTGCCTGTGATACAATGACAGCAGCCATGTTGTTTGTAAACATTACACAGAGGCAGGCTTATCTGCACCATCAGAACTGACTGTAAAAAAAAAAAAAAAAAAACTAATCCCCCCCCCCCCCCCCCCCCCTCCTCCCATCTGCCTCTGAAATCAATGGCTAGTAACACCTCCTCCTCCTGCCTAGACTGAGCTCCCATGAGCCCTTGCTACTGCCAAGGCTCTCTGAAAACCTGTGGGCTTGGTTTATTTCGTTTATAGGGAATTAGAGTATTAAAACAAAAAAGTATTTGGCTTGAGGAATGCCCTATAAACAATAGGAAAGGAACGCAATTATGCAATGAGTAAAAGTTCACCTCGGATCCACTTTAAAGTAAACCTGTGATTTTTAGAAATTGGAAGTTAGATACTTCGGGAGAGGGATCCTCCAGAGACATCCTCGTCTCCCTCCAGAGACATCCTCGTCTCCCTCCACTTTGCCAATCCAGCGCAGTCTCCTAGAGAAGCTCACCGCATTGCACCTGCACACGTAGCACAGACCAGAGATGATCACCGAGGTTAACCACTTAAGGACCAGGCTGTTTTTTCATGATCTGTACTGCGTGGACTCTCCAGCCCACAGCACAGATAAGCAGTGAGGCAGGGTGACCAGACAATCCCCCCCCCCCCCTTTTCCCCACTAGGGGGATGATCTGCTGGGGAGGCTCCTCAAAGCCCCCCTCCGCAGCGCTATTCCTCTCTCCTTCCCTCCCTCCCCTTCGATCCATGGGTGGCACAGGGCATCGCTCCGTCCTGCGCTGCCTCTGATAGGCCTCAGCCTATCAGATGCCGGCGATTCCCGGCCAATCAGAGGCCGGGGATCGCCGATCTCCTTTACGGCGCTGCTGCGCAGCAGCGCCGTATGATGTAAACAGCGGGGATGTCTTCCCCGCGTGTTTACAATTAGCCTCGCAGGCTGTTCACAGAGACACCCTCCATGAACTGACATGGAACGGCCACTCGAACGAGCGGCCGTTTCCATGTAAAACCACAAACGACCAGCCGCCGCCTATCGGCGTTAGGCGGTCGTTATGTGGTTAATCACGACTGATTACTCGTGATTCAAATAAGGTTTAATTGCTGCAGGTGTGCGGGGCTGGATGCGACAGGGTTAATTACCCATAATGCCGCCACCCGCCCTGCGCGACAAGGAGCTTGCAAGCGTCCTATTGGTTGCGTTGCAAGCCTCGCTATGGCGCACTTCCTCCTTCAAGCCGGAAGGAGGAAGTGCACCATAGCGAGGCTTGCAACGCGACCAGGACGCTTGCAAGCTCGTTGACGTGCAGGGCGGGTGGTGGCATTATGGGTAATTAACCCCGCCGCATCCAGCTCCGCACACCTGCAGCAATTAAATCTTATTTGAATCTCTCGTTATTAACCTCGGTGATCATCCCTGATCTGCATGAACTCTGAAATATTTGCATCTCCTTGATCATCCCTAATTGGCAGCAGTGCAGCCCAGGCATGGATTTACATCACAGGAGCCTTTAGACACAGATGTCCTGGCACCCTAGACTCCGCCATCCATGAACCCACAAACCCCCATCAAACTGCACTGCAAGTGTGCTGGCTGGCCCTTTGCTACCCTTGCCTGTTATAGGTAGCTACAGGTGCCCCTTACTAAGGTAGCCGGAAGTACCCTCAATATTAAAGAGAGTCTGAAGCGAGAATAAATCTCGCTTCAGACCTCATAAATAGCAGGGGCATGTGTGCCCCTGCTAAACCGCCGCTCTCCCGCGTCTTAACGGGGGTCCCTGATCCCCCAAACCCCCTCGGTGCAGCAGGGGAGCGTTTCCTGGTTGGGGCAGGGCTAACCGCCACAGCCCTGCCCCACGTGCGTCTGTCAGAGCGTATCTCCGCCTCTCCCCCGCCCCTCTGTCTTCCTTCACTGAGAGGGACGAGGGAGAGGCGGCGATGCGCCGCTGATAGACGCGACTGGAGGCAGGGCTGCGGCGGTTAGCCCTGCCTCCAGGAGCGACCAAGTCTGCAACCAAGTGTTGCAGTTGGGGGTGAAGGTACCCCCGTTTAGCGGCGCGATAGCGGCGGTTTAGCAGGGGCACACATGCCCCTGCTAACTTCGAGCTCTGAAGCAAGATTTATTCTCGCTTCAGAATCTCTTTAAAGGGAACCTAAACTGAGGATATGGATTTTTCCTTTTAAAATAATACCAGTTGCCCGACTCTCCTGCTGATCCTGTGTCTCTAATACTTTTAGCCACAGCCCCTGAACAAGCATGCAGATCAGGTGCTCTGACTGAAGTCAGACTGGATTAGCTGCATGCTTGTTTCAGGTATGTGGTTCAGCTACTACTGCAGCCAAAAGGATCAGCAGGACTGATGAGCAACTGGTATTGTTAAAAAGGAAACCTGCATATCTCTCTCAGTCAAGGTTCCCTTTAAGTAGCTAGAGGTGCCCCTGATTGAAGGGAGATCTCGTCAGTGGAATGCAGAGAGCTGGGTGAGTAACCTCTCATTTACACTCTGCATAGGGAGGGAGGCACTCGGGGAGGTAGCCACCTTTTCATTATCAGGTGCCTGTAGGCCCTGGTGCAGCCTCAATCCAGTGGGATACTGTGTATGAAAATGCTGCAATTTGTATTTTTGTTTTGTTTACTATTCTGGTACTGCGCCACTTGGCATCAGCAAGCAGTGGTAGTGAAGGGATGCTGCAGAGCAGTGTGCTTCAGAGTTAGAGATGGTCTATGAGTTGCTGATAGTTAACGTATTGTATACATCTTGACGTTGGTTCTTCCTGACGTTTTGATTGGTCGAATTCCAAGCTGCACATAATTTGCAATTCCTTTGCTATTATTATTATTATTATTAATAAAGCGCCAACATATTACGCAGCGCCCAAATTATTAGCAGTGTCACCAGGCCTGAAGGAAGTATAATTGAACTCTTGGATTACTTCCCCGGCCAACGCTGCTGACTGACTGTATAGAGTCCTGGCAGAAAATGGCTTCTGAAAGCAAGAAAGGTAAAAAAAAAAAGGGGGAATTTCTTATCAGTGAGGGTCACACTGTAGTCACTTCCTGTCTGTGTCAGGACTGAGTCAGCCACTTGCATACCTGATATTTAACTCTTTCAGGCAGAGAAAGAAAAAAAAGAAACACAGCATAGTTATTTGTGTGCCAGGCACTGTACATACACATGTCTATCGCATCATGTCATTTGTCACTTCGGGTATCCTTTAGGCTGGTTTCACAGTGGGACGTTACAGGCGCACGTTAGAGCAGCCTGTAACGCACCCCCACCGCACAGCAATGAAAAATAAATGGGCTGTTCACAGTGCCCACGTTGCGTTACTTAGTAACGCTGCGCCATAAGACAACATACTGAATGCAGTACTTTATAAGCAGCTAAGCCGCGCTAGACTGCTTGCACATGCGCTGTAATGTTGGGGGAGAGTGGCTGGGCACATGGCTAATTAATATTCACTGCACTCAGTGACGTGCAGTGTTTTCTTCCTTGAGCGGCCGCTCTGTGCGGCGATTGGCCGGGCGGGACCACTTGATGCCGCATGCGTCCAAGAGTGCGCATCACGGCATCACGGACGGCAGAGTGAACTGCACAACGCGGCTCAGTCTGACGTCCACATCAGAGAGCACCAGGCGTTGCGTTAGGGGCACGTTATGCGACCATAACGTCCCCAAAAACGCAATGTCCTGGTGTGAAACCAGCCTAAATCTGTGTTACAGTTTTAAACTTCCAAAGAGCAAAAATATAATAAAATTAAGGTAAGAAAAGTAATATTGAAATGAAGTCAGTCAGGAACAACTTGCTATGAGTGAGTATTATGATGGTAAATGTGCTGACATTTTTATCAATTAGGTGATAAATAAGTCATTTTTTAGATGTTTTGTGAATAGAGCCCAATCTGTTCATATTATTATTTTTTATTTATATAACGCCAACATCTTCCATACATAAGAAATACAAGACACTGTACAGTCATGACATTGAATAGAATTAATACAGATGCATACATAGTTGATGTGTAGTTGATGCATGTACATATGTTAAAATTACAGCAGTATAAGAAACACTAGGAGGAGGTCCCTGCCCTTGTGAGCTTACAATCTAGAGGGAATGTTCATAGTACAGTATTCAAAATATGTTGACCCTCCTACTGCATGGGGGTGGTAAAATTGGCCAATCAAAATTGAAGGCGTGTACCAGGCTTAATTCTCTTTTCAGAGTCCTGATTTTTATTTTTTTATTTTCTGCAAATGGTGGATAATAACATTTGTACGAGGCCATAAGTGTGACTACTAAGGGAGTAACTGTTGTTGTGCGGGGAGGGGCCTCCAGCTACTCGCCCATCCTTATTGTGATACACCCACCAGAGCAGTAGGCCTCTCCTTATGAGTGATCCCTGGCAGATGGAATCCAGGTGTGGGCACAGTCAATGGAGTCTGGGATGCCAATGTTGAGGTGGCCCCATCAATGTTCTCCTGGGGGCTGTATGGTTTGTGCTTGTGCTCCCGTGTGTGCGGGACTTTATTTTCTTTCAGAAGAGATTTACTTTGTACCTGCATTGTTCTGTTTGGGAGGATTCTGCCTGGGACTGTTATGCTGGGAATACACGTTTCATTTAGCCTTCGATTCGTTCGGTAAACGAATCGAGTGTTGAAAACGTATGTGAAAATAGTCATAATCTCATTATAGTTTCGATTAATATACCCCAAAAACGAACGACTAGTGATCAAACATGTTTGATATTATCTCTCTTTATCCATCTAATCGAGCCATTGGTAGGCTTGATGGCTGTTCAGATCGATTATATATTCGTTTATGCCGTCCGTCCCTGTACTACGTTTCGTTTCTTTGCAGCCTTCGATCATTGGAAAAACGAAACCATCAGAATCGGAAAAAAAAACGAAACCGTGGGTGGTGATATTAACCGTACGGTCGATTATTTCGGGATCGAAAAGGACAAAAGGCACAATCGAAACCAAGGTTTAAACGAAGGCAAAAACGAAACGTGTATTCCCAGCATAATATACTTCGTTGCTTACTGCGATCAGGATGAGCGCTGCCTCTATCTTGTTTCCTCTTGTGAGAGATCATCACAGCAGAATTGGCTGCTGTGTGGAGTCGGAGTTGAGTAGTCGGAGCAATTTTGGGTACCTGGAGTCGAAGTCTGATTTCATAAACTGAGTAGTCTAAGTCAGATGATTTTGTACAAAATCCACAGCCCTGGTATGTATTAGACTAAAGGTGGCCACTAACTGTCCAATTTCTAGTGAAAAATCGTTTGAGCGGTCAAATTCTGATCGAATTGGTTGTAAATAACCTCCATTGATGGACACAATCGATTATGAATGAGTGAAAAAAATGTCGTCCGAATGAATTTTCGTTGAACCAAAATTTGGATTTTCTTGTTGGTTGTGATAGGAAGCAAAGATTGGTTCATTGATGGTGTAGTGAACGATGTATTACAATATTTCACTTCCGATCAGAATTTCTAATCGCTCGAACGATTTTTCGCTAGAAATTGGATCATTAGTGGCCACCTTAAAGAGAATCTGTATTGTTAAAATCGCACAAAAGTAAACATACCAGTGTGTTAGGGGACATCTCCTATTACCCTCTGTCACAATTTCGCCGCTCCTCGCCGCATTAAAAGTGGTTAAAAACAGTTTTAAAAAGTTTGTTTATAAACAAACAAAATGGCCACCAAAACAGGAAGTAGGTTGATGTACAGTATGTCCACTCATAGAAAATACATTCATACACAAGCAGGCTGTATACAGCATTCCTTTTTAATCTCAAGAGATCATTTGTATGTTTCTTTCCCCCTGCAGCTATCTTCCACTGAAGTGTCAGGCTGTTTCTTCCTGCAGAGTGCAGACAGCTCTGCCTGTATGTAATTCATCAGTATGTGAAAGCCCAGCCAGCTCAGAGGAGGATTTATCCAACTTGTAAAAGATAAGAGAGAAGAGAGAAGCTGCCCTAATCTAAATAACACACAGGCAGTGTGCAGAGAGGGGCCTGGAGGGGGGAGATGCATCACAGAACCACAACACTGAAGAACTTGGCAGCCTTCCAGACACAGGCTGACAAGTCTGACAAGAGAGAGATAAGTTGATTTATTACAGAGACTGTGATAGTAGAAAGTGCTGCAGTAAGCCAGAACACATTAGAATAGCTTTTGGAACTTGTAGGATGATAAAAAACAGGACGCAATTTTTGTTACGGAGTCTCTTTAGGGAGTCGGTGGTTTCATACACTGAGGAGTCAGAGTCAGAAGATTTTTGTACCGACTCCACAGCCCTGCTTGTCCACATGGGTGATTCATTGGTTGGTTTAAACAGCCAGGAAAATGTTACCTGTAGAAATGTATGGTGGTGGAATCCGTTCACATGAATGGTTGTTCAAGGCGTTTGGATGGGCTTGTGTTTATGGTGCTGTGGTAAAACCACTGAATGCAGCATTTTAGGGCTATTATACATCTAGAAGGGATATAGAAGCTGACACATTTATTATATTTATTTCCTGTTAAACAATGCCAGTTGCCTGGCAGTCCTGCTGATCTCTTTGGCTGCCGTAGTGTCTGAATCGCACCAGAAACAAGCATCCAGCTAATCCAGTCACACTTCAGTCAGAGCACCTGATCTGCATCCTTGTTCAGGGGCTGTGACTAATAGTATCAGAGGCTGAGGATCAGCAGGACAGCCAGGCAATGTGTATGGTTTAAAAGGAAATAAATATGGCAACTTCAGGTTCCATATCCCTCTCCCTTCCGATGTCCTTTAAATAATTTGACATTTTCCTGGTTTCCAGGCGGTACTGCAGTCGCTGGAAGTGAGGTGAGTAATCGCTAGGCAAATGCCACCAAAAAAGCCTGCTCTCATTTAGAGTTAAAGGACACCCGAAGTGAAAATAAACTAATGAAATAAACAATTGTGTCTATCCCCCTTCTCATAAAAAGGACTGTTTAAGGCTACTTGCAGACCAAGACGTTGCATTAGGTGGCACGTTAAGGTCGCATAACGTGCACCTAACACAACGTACGGTGCTGCAAGAGCCGACGGTAGAGTGACCTGCGTTAGGCGGCTCGAGTCCTATAATGTCTCCCAGAGTGGCGCTGATTGGCCAGCGGGACCACGTGATGCGGAGCGAGACACTCCGCATCACGTGGTCCCGCCGGCCAATCAGCTGCCGCCACTGCAGTGAATATTAAGTAGCCATGTGCGCGGCTACTGTAGCTGGCTCTCCCCGCCTCCTCTCCGCCCCCCACTGCGCATGTGCAAACAGTCTAACGCGGCTATAGCCGCTCCAACGCCGTAGCATGCTGCACTTTGCGGAGAACGTGCAGCGTTACATGTAATGCAACGTGGGCTGTGTGAACAGCCCACTTGTGTTACATTGCTGTGCGTTGGGGGAGCGTTACAGGCGCACTAACGTGCGCCTGTAACGTCTTGGTGTGTAAGCAGCCTAAAGGTAGCCATACACTGGTTGATTTGCCATCAGATCGACCAGCAGATAGTTCCCTCTCTGATTGAATCTGATCAGAGAGGGATCGTATGGCCACCTTACTGCAAACGGATTGTGAATCGACTTTAGCATGGCACCGATCAGTCTGTGAAGCAAAGTTATTGCAGGATTTGTATCCGCTGTAACAAAGAAGTGTTTTTCCGAACCTGAACTGAGGATATTAATTTTTCCTTTTAAAAGAATACCAGTTGCCTGACTCTCCTACTGATCCTGTATCTCTTTTATCTACTTTTAGCCACAGCCCCTGAACAAGCATGCAGATCAGATGCTCTGACTGAAGGCAGACTAGATTAGCTGCATGCTTGTTTCAGGTGTGTGATTCAGCCACTACTGCAGCCAAAGAGATCAGCAGGACTGCAAGGCAACTGGTATTGTTTAAAAGGAAACATCCACATAGGTTTTCTTTAAAGGTTATTATGCTGCTGCTTCACTTTTAGAGCAGATAGAAGGTTCTGAGTTCAGGTTTAATCAGCAATTTAAAAAAACAAAACAAAAACTGGATCCAGCCAGGAGCTGATTGCCAGAGCTGCCGGATTACTGTCAGTGTCAGGATGTGTTTATATGAGAGATCTAGGCAGCAGCAGCAGCACATGACAGGAAGTGCTGCCTGACATGTGCAGCCATTGCTGAGGGTGGATGTCACAGCAGGACACCGTGGCAACGCTCCTGTGTCATTAGGTAACTGGCTGATGTTACATAGTGACACTCAGGTGAGGAATGTCAGGACTCACAGAGCAGAGGCACACTTACTAACTCTGCTTGTAGTGACAGTTGGACGCATGATGCCTGTTGCATTCCTGAGCTTTGATGCAATAGGATTTTCTCCTGGTTTGTTCTGGGAGATATTTTCTCATCTTATCTGCAAAACAATTTTTCTTTTCAGTGAAATTGTGCGTAAAATTAGGCGAGAGAAGTTTTACTCATTATCTGATCAGAGAGGGATCTATCTGATCGAATCCATCCATCCACACACTACACACAGATTTTCAATAGATTTCAGCATGAAGTAGATTGAAAATCTGTGTGCACTGCCTGCTGGGTCTCTCCTTCTATTCATCAAATGATATAATCCTCTGGCTATTGATGAGAAAAATCGACCAGTGTATGGTCACTTTAAAGCAGGGGTAGCAAACTCAAATACAAAGTGGGCTAAAATTGTACTCTGGGACCAAATCATGGGCCAAATTCAATGTTTACTGGGCACCTGCCTCCCTTATAAAGTTCCCAGGTGTCTATTGGCCCCCCTCCAACCCCTATACAGTTCCCTGGTGTCTAGTGGTCCTCCCTTCCCTATACAGTTCCCTAGTGTTTAATACTTTCCCCCTACCTTCCCCATATGGCTTGCCTGGTGTGCTAGGGCTTCACCTCCAATACAGTTTCCCTGGAGGTCTAGAGTGCGCCAAACATAATGCAAACTGGTGAAATTACTTGAGGGCCAAATTTAATGGCTATTAGGGCCAGATTTGGCCCACGGGCCGGAGTTTGACATGTATGCCTTAATGGGAACCTAAAGTAAATACAAAAAAGCCAGTCTAAAGGCCCATACACACGTCGGATTTGCGCGAACGACGGGTCGTTTGAACGTTCCGTCGTTCGCACGTTTCCGCATGAAATCCGGCGTGTGTACAGACTATCGTTCGGGAGATAAGACTGGTTACCAACGATCCGCCGGGCGGATCGCTGGTAACCAGTCTTATCTCCCGAACGATAGTCTGTACACACGCCGGATTTCATGCGGAAACGTGCGAACGACGGAACGTTCAAACGACCCGTCGTTCGCGCAAATCCGACGTGTGTATGGGCCTTAACTTACCTGGGCTTCTACCATCCTCCTGCAGCCTCTCTCTGTGCCCGCAGTGTCACTGAGCGATCCTCCAATCCCCCACAGTGCCCTTCTTTCTGTTCCGGCGACTCAGCGAGTCGATGGCCGCACACATCCTTCATCTGCGCATGCACAGTAGAGGTTTTCTCGTACTGCGCATGCGCAGAGTGCTCCTGAGAGGATGCGTGCGGCCAGGGTTGTGCAGGCGCAATGGCCATCGACGCACTGAGGCGCAGGAACAGAGAAGGGCACTGCGGAGGACAGGATGAACATTCCAGGACTGTGCGGGGGGGGGGGGGGGGGGGGGGAGTGCAGGGGACTGGTAGAAGCCCCAGGTAAGTTAAACTAGCTTTTTTTTTTTTAAATTGCTTTAGGTTTAGCTTTCAGTGACTATTACAAATCCATTACTGCAGACCTATTAAGTGACCTCGAGTTCATTTTTTAGTTTCTAGAGGGTTAATTAAATATGTCAGTGAGCTGCAGTAACCGCATTACCACCAGGAACTGCAGCGTTCTGCGCAGCGCGTCTTATTTGTTGCAGCTGTTCGAAACTTCACACATATAGGAGTTGGTGCATGATGACCAAGCGCCGCTTGTTATGTGCTGCAGACAGCTGAGTGTTGTGACTCAGATATCAGGAGCAGAAAGTATTCTAAAGTCACAAATCTATTCAGCTTCATGGAAAGCAGGAAAGGAAACAGTGTGACAGTTCTTTCATGGAGCTGTACTAGCAGGTATGTAGCTATAGCCATCATGTACACTAGGATATTAGGGCTATGGGCGTCCGCTCCACCTTGCAAAGTAAATGGAGTGGGGATGTGTAAAGATATTTACCGCCTCCAGCTGCATCCGATCTCTTTCCTCGTGGCAGTTCCATGCTGTATGCTGCCATCCTCTGATCACATGACATGTATCAGGAGCTGGGCATGCTGTCAGGAGGAAGAGGAGACCAAATGCAGCGCCGCTGGAACAGGTAAACCTTTACACAGCTCTGTTGTGCTACTGTAGAGGGGAGGGGCTACTGTAGGGAGCACATAAATATTGTTTTTGCTGGGGGCCCTGGAGTTGTATTGTTATATATACTAGCTTAACCTAACTTGTCCCAGCTGCTTCCCTAGCTACATAGCAGTAGACCCTGCAGACAAGGAAGCCACTCTAACCACTATCGTCAGCTTCTCTAACCCTCAGCCTCGGGGAGGGTGGCTTAAAGGGGAACTGTAGCAAGAGGCATGTGGAGGCTGCCATATTTATTTCCTTTTAAACAATACCAGTTGCCCGGCAGCCCTGCTGATTTATTTGGCTGCAGTAGTGAGTGAATCTCACCAGAAACAAGCATTCAGCTATACTTGTCAGATCTGACAATAATGTCAGAAACACCTGATCTGCTGCATGCTTGTTCAGGGTCTGTGGCTAAAAGTATTAGAGGCAGAGGATCAGGAGGATAGCCAGGCAACTGGTATTGAAATATGGCAGCTTCCATATACCTCTCTCTTCAGTTGTCCTCTCCTTGCAACATCCCACACCCTCTGCTTGTTGGAAGGGGATTTCTTAAGACACCTTCTGGCCCAGTTATCAGGGGCTGGGGTTTAAGACCATGCAGATGGGGTGTTTATCTGATGGTGTTGGTTTGGGGGGGATGGGATAGCACTCTTACGGGAACCCTAGAGGGCTAGGGATGCCCAATGTGCTTGTCTTTTAGTAGGTGTGTCTGAGATCTGATCACAGTAACCTGGTCATTTATGTTAGCTATTGATCACCAGATCTGTGGCTGGCGTTGTATCACTTTTACTGACCTGTCGGAGTCTGTGACTCAGCGTTCTGCACATGCAAGTTTTAGGCAGCAGGGGGAAGGTTTGGTGTTTAATCAGTGGAGAGGAAAGAAGGTAAGTGTTAGAAACAGGGGAGGGGAGGTTAGAGTCAGGCAGAGTCGAGGGGAGATTGGTGTTAGGGACAGGAGAGGGAAGGTCGGTGTTAGGAAGAGGAGAGGAGAGTGGAGGTTAGTGTTAGGCAGGGGGGGGGGGGGAGGGTTAGTGCTAGTCACTGGAGAGGAGAGGTCAGGGGAGGTCTACAGAAGGACACCAGGTTTTGGAGGGCTATCACCCATGAAGAACGACTCCTGGTCACCATGTGGTATGTACTCTGAACTGTTTTTTGAATGTCTTGCATGTTGTTAGCTTCAGGACATGGACAATGGCAAGTAATGTCCCACTGTTGTTCAACACCTACCTCTGGGTGAAGTAGGAAGAAACCCCAGTACATCTGGTATTTAAAATACTGAGAACCATACTGATATCCATGCATTAAGCATTGATTGTAATTTTGTAATTGACAAATTGTTCACTGAAAAAAAGTTATTATTTTTCAAACCAACCTGCCTACCAACATGGTAGTCAACTCAAAAATCCACATTGTGAATTCTTCCAACGTGGAAAAAACATTGTAATCCTAAACTAAAAATGTTTGTCTAGGAATACAGTGTCTAGATGACTCCCTTTGTAGAGAACTCCTTTGTTCCCTTGACACACTCCAATGAGTTCTGGGTCACCATGAGCTTACTGGTTAGTCTGTTCCCATGGGGCATAGCTAAATGTTAAATTTTCATTGGGCCCCCCAAAGGTGGCCCAAGTATTAGGTAGCCCCCCAGTATTAGGTAGCCAGTGTGCTTTGCCCCCCCCTCCCCTTCTGCACCTGCGCAGTACACTCCGGACAGCATGGACTTGATTGACAGCGACACTCGGGCAGTCACAGTAGAGGAGGACCTCAGGTGGTCTGCCTCTGCATCGGCGGGACACGCAATTTAAGCAAAAAGAATAGTGGCCAGTTACTTACCTGGGGATTTTTCCAGCCCCCTGAAGTCTTCCTGGTCCCTCGCCGTCATGCCACACTGCTCTGTTCCTCTGCTGTCCCTCTCCAAACGATGCATGCGCATCCCCGTGCTGCATGCCACCATTGCTCTCCCGTGGCCAAGAGCATTCAGCGCTTGCACAGTAATTGAAAACTAATACTGTGCATGCGCTGAATGCTCCTGGGCTGGCCATGAGCATGATTAAGGGGGAGCATGGCCAGCAACTTGCTGAGTCGCCCAGCTTACAGATGGGGAAACCCAGGGAACGGAATGAGGGCACGGAACCAGGGACATTTCAGGGGGCTGAAAAAAGTCCCAGCTAAGCAACTGGCGACTACACTTTTTCGCTTAACATTCCCTGTAATGAAGTTATCAGGTATTCTTCTCTATGTTTTTATCTTCTCCAATGTAGAAACAACATTTTTGTGTTTTTCTGTAGGTTCCTGGCTAACGGGCAAAGTTACACCAGGCAACCATTAGGATTGGACAAGAGCATCATCAGCAAGGTAGTCAGCAGAACTTTCCAAGGTGATACGGCTGAAACTGTCGGACTAGTACGTGTCCGTTCCTGATCGCCAAAGATGGCAGGACATTGCTGAAGTGTACTGGACAAGCTGCAACTTCCATATCTGCACAGGAG
The DNA here is from genome assembly GCF_040937935.1 of Hyperolius riggenbachi. Classification (NCBI taxonomy): domain Eukaryota; kingdom Metazoa; phylum Chordata; class Amphibia; order Anura; family Hyperoliidae; genus Hyperolius; species Hyperolius riggenbachi. Next base: position 19,891,276 of record NC_090651.1, on the reverse strand, counting down.
CCATTGATGGCAAACATGCAGCTACAGAAACTGTGGGGAGCGGAAGTTCGTATTTAAACTACAAAAGGTGCATTAGGTTGGTCCTCCTGGCTGCAGCTGATGCAGATTACATCTTTGTTTACGTGGACATTGGCTCCTATGGAAGCTCATGTGACTCTGGGATATTTCCGCAGATGAGATTGCATAAACTGCTGATGGAGGAAAAGCTGGATATCCCCTGGGACAAGCCATGGCCTGGAACCATCTAACTACCTCTATGTGCATGTTGGGCGATGATGAGGCCTTTGCCTTATCTCACTAGTATGTATGGTCAATGAGATGCAATTAATGTTGAGTTAATGCAGGATTATGCAAATTTTGTAAGCAAATTTATGCAGCTGGGAAATGGACCAATCAAATTTTACCTCAGCAGGATTTGATTAGTTCATTTTCAAGCTGTATACATTTGCATACAAAACTTACATAATGGTGCATCAACTCAAAACAATTTTCATCTCATTGACCATCGCTAGGACTCCGATGCAGGAAACCACGGGAATATTACTGTGCACAGACGTTGTACGGCACTATTACCCTTATTTACGGCACTGTGTACCGTGAGTTACACTATTAGTGCAACCCGCGGTACTCTAGTAGCGCAACCGTTGCTAAGGTAAGGCACACCACAAACGTTAACGCTCGTTATAACGTGTTACCATAGCAATGATCATGCAAGTGTGGTGTAACTCATGGTACACAGTGGCGCTAATAAGGGAAATATTACTATGCGATGTCTGTGCACGGTAGCATTACCGCGGTTTCCTGCATCGGGCCCCTTGTCATGCAGCCTTATGGGCAGAGCTGCCTCTCACACAAGCAGCGTATCTTCAGCTACCGGTTGAGTAGGGTTCGGTAGGTGGTCGAATGTACCTTCAGTATCCTGGATGAACAATTGGAGGATGTTTTACCGCCACTGCAGCCGAACCAGCCAACGCTACAGCTGCAATTAAAGGACAGCGGTAACCTATTAAAACAAAAAAGTTAGATACTCACTAAGAGGAGGAAAGGATCCCTTAAAGCAGGGGTCTCAAACTCAATCTACCTGGGGGGCCGCAGGAGGCAAAGTCAGGATGAGGCTGGGCCGCATAAGGGATTTTACAATCGGCAGCAAACGCCAACGAGGGCTGCAGAGCCCCCAAATCGCCCAAATGGCAATCCGCCGGCATTTCCTGGAAGGGGCAGAGCTTTCAGCTTCAGCTCTGCCCCTCCTGACGTCAATTGCGGCGCATCACCGCCTCTGCCCGCCCCTCTCACTCTTCCTTCACAGAGAGGGGCGGGGAGAGGCGGCGATCCTTGCGGCGATTGACGTCAGGAGGGGCAGAGCTGAAGCTGAAAGCTCTGCCCCTTCCAGGAAATGCCGGCGGATTGCCCCCTGGGCGATTTGGGGGCTCTGCAGCCCTCGTTTAGCGGCGGATTACTTGGGAGCACTGAAGCGAACTATAAGGAAGCTTTTGCCGGCGCGGGCCACAAAATATTGTATCGAGGGCCGCAAATGGCCTGTGGGCCGCGAGTTTGAGACCCCTGCCTTAAAGCCTTCTTGTTCATCTATGCGTCTCCTCGTTCCACTGCTGGGTCCCTGTTCAAATCTCCCGCCGGCTGCATCTTCGGGTCCCTGAGTACTTCTAAAGACGAGCGGCTCCATGTTGGAGACGCGAGTATTTCCATTCCATTTCCTTCCAAGGAGACCCGAATGCCTCCTTGACATTAAAGTCGAAGACTGGAACTGGGGTCCAGCGGTGAAATTTGGGGATGCAGAGAGGAGCTGGAAGGCCCTACGGGATTAACCACCTGATCCCTACCGTCATATCAAAAATGTAACATAAAGGATACCCGAGGTGACATGTGACATGATGAGATAGACGTGTATGTACAGTGCCTAGCACACTAATAACTATGCTGTGTTCCTTTTTTTCTTTCTCTGCCTGAAAGAGTTAAACATCAGGTATGCAAATGACAGTTCCTGTCAGGACTGGGTCAGACTACAGTGTGACCCTCACTGATAAGAAATTACAGCTATAAAACATTTTCCTAGCAGAAAATGGCTTCTGAGAGCAGGAAAGAGATTTAAAAAAAGGGTCAATAGTTCATAGATTTTAGCTCTGGCATACTTCAATGAATGTGTCATTGAGCAAAAACAATAACAGTAAAAACTTAAAGTAGATTTAAATATAAAATAAAACTGCGGAATATCTTAGTCATTTTTAGGGAAAGGAGGATAGATACAATTGTTTATTTCATTAGTTTATTTTCACCATGGGTGTCCTTTACATAAATATCTAACTTTTTGTTTTAAAGGTTACATTTTAAAAACAGGGCGAGTAGGCATGTATGTAAGGCAGTCCTCATACCCGCCACACCCCCCGTTCTCCTCCGCCCCCTCCACGCTAACCTAAATGCCCCCATGCAGCCTTTTACAGGTCAGGCAGTTGTGTGCAGGTGCTGACCCATCCTTGATTGTGCATCTGCAGCCGGGAGCGCTCTGGGCGTGCACATGACGTCACTATAGACATTATGCGCACAGTGCTCCCTGACACGGGCTTGTGATCAAGGACGCATGCCACCACGTCAGCGCCTGCGCACAACTGCTCGACATGGCCGACCTATCAGAGAGCTGAGAGGGGCTTTTAGGTGAGAATGGAGGGGGGCGGGAGGAGAGCAGGGGGAGCAGTGGGCATGAGGAAGGCTCAGATACATGCCTGCTCCGCTCATTTTTAAAATTTGTGTCATCTCAGGTACAATGTAAAGGTGGCCACACACCATACAATTTTTTAAATATCTGTTCAATTTAAGAATTGCAATCAATTTTTCTGACCGATTGTAACATTTCAAAAATATGACCAATGTACCACACACCTATGTTCCATTTTTTCCTCAATTGTGATAAAACTGATTGGAAACTCAGAGAAAATTGCTAGGGTGTGTATATTATTAAATTAACAATCCAACACACACCACACAATCTTTAGTAGAAATTGAAGAGATATATCTGGCATTCCGGATCGATTTTAATTCGAAAAAAATGTGAAATCCGATCGGATTTTTAAAGGGACTCTGAGCAGTGCAGAAACTATGAAAAGATGCATATCATTTTAAAGCTCTCTTTCTCCTCTTTCCAATGATATATAAACCGCCGCCCTACGCCTTTTAGTTTTCGCTATTTTCGCGATTGAAATTGCCGCGACCGTGATTTCAATCGCGAAAATAAAGAAAACTAAAAGGCGTAGAGCGACGATTTAGGTGTCGCCAGAAAGAGGAGAAAGAGAGCTTTAAAATGATATCCTTCTTTCCATAGTTACTTGTATTACACAGGACGACACTTTCCCCAGTGTCAGCAGCTCCATGCAGCAGAAAAAGTCGGCCTGTGTAATACAATATAACTATGGAAAGATGGATATCATTTTAAAGCTCTCTTTCTCCTCTTTCTGGCGACACCTAAATCGTTGCCCTACGGCTTTTAGTTTTCTTTATTTTCGCGAAAATAGCGAAAACTAAAAGGCATAGGGCAGCGGTTTATATATCATTGGAAAGAGGAGAAAGAGAGCTTTAAAATGATATGCATCTTTCCATAGTTTCTGCACTGCTCGGAGTCCCTTTAAGTCGAATGAAAAAAAAAGCTTTCGATTTTTTTCGAGAGATACGATCGTTTTTATTGAATTACTGTAAAATCGGATCATTTTATTGTATCGTGTGTGGCCACCTTAAGGCAGAGCGCATCCTTCAAAATTACGTTTGCCAGGAGGAAGGTTACAGTATTGACCATCTGGGCGCATTCTACTTACCACAGATTTGGAGGTACCCTACAAGGGGCAGAGTACAAACCTTTATTTTGTGTCTTTTGAGGGACAAATTCTGTGGCAGCATCGGACTGTTGCTTGAGCTTCTTGGGAAGTTTTTTTAAGATTTTGCTTTTACCATTTGCAAGTTTTGGCTGTTATGTTGTATCTTATAGTGTTTTTTTTTTGGGGGGGGGGGGGGGGGGGGGGATTGGGTGGATTTTGATCTTTCTGTGGTTGGTATTTGGCTGTAATCTTATGTTTTCGTTTTTATCTTTACATTAAAAAATTGTAATATTAAAATTAATAGTCAAAGTGTTTTAATGCGACTCCAAAAAATGCTAGGTTCAAATGACAGTGGCAGACTCAATTCACTAAGCTTATCTCCTGTCTTTAATAACGTTTCCAGAGTTATCACCATGGTGACGAGGCATGTCGTATTCAGGAAACATTTTACCTCAGGCAAACCTAAAGTTAACTCTTCTGTCTTTAAGTTAACTCTTCAATCCTTAAAATAACTCCAGAATTCTAAAGTTAAAGGCAGTCTGTTAATTAACTGCATGTGAAAATAACTTAACTACAGAGGAGGTAGGAATGAAGAGATAGGATAACTCTCTCACTGTGTGGTGGTAAGTTTTCTCTTGCCTTATTATATCCAGCATGATCTTAGTGAATTGAGGCCTATGCCACGGAAAAAAACAACACAAATATAAGTAGATAAATACTTGATCTACTTACATACCACATGTATTGTACTGTCCACGTTTTGATTACAGTGAATTTTATATAGTAAATGAAGAGAATTCTGTTCCTGGTGGGGGCCATGTCTTTTGCCCACAGTTTAGGCTAAATCCTGTTGTCATTTCTGCCCTTTACTTTTTTTTTTCTTTTCTTCTCTAATCGCTGAGTCACCTCAGCTTTGCTTGTAAACACAAGTGAGCAGGGGATCGTATTTCAGATAAGCAGCTAGGCAGGGAAATAAATGGAAGAGGAGGACTATATTATAGATCAAAAGAACCCCCAGCATGCAACTGTTTGGCACTGACTACTAAAGGGCCTGTGCTCTTAAAGCGGAATATAACCCTGCATTTCAACTTTGCTCTAAAACATTATTTACAGCATATTATATGCAAAAAGCATTTTTTTTTACTAGACCAGCATTGGAAGGGTTAAACACAGAGGTTTTAAGTTCCGTGCAGACGTTCAGATAGTTACATTCTATTTAGTTATAGGTATATATTTAGAAATGTTACACACTCTGGCTGTCCTCAAACTCCTTCTCAGTGAGAGAGATGAGTCACATTCAACACTTAGATACATTTATGTAAACAAAATGTATCTAACTCAAGTTCGGATGCGTCTGCAGAAATCTCCAGGGACTTTAAAGCCCTGTGTAACCCATCCAATGCTGGTCTAATAAAAAAAAAATGCTGGTTGCATATAATATACTGTAAATAATGTTTTAGAGCAAAGTTGAAATGCAGGGTTATATTCCGCTTTAAGTATGTGATAACTCCAAATCATATCAGCAGAAAAAGTTTTGAATGCAGGATTAGCATCTTTATCACTTAATACACTCAGACCAGTTGCTGTTGAAATTTGATTTTTATTGTGACAATCCTGCTTTAGAATGAAGAGATAAGATAACTCTCACTGTGTGGTGGCAAGTTATTTCTTGCCTTATTATCTCCAGCATGATCTTAGTGAATTGCATATGGCCAAATGTATCTCTCCTTAAAGGAATACTGTAGGGGGTCGGGGGAAAATGAGTTGAAGTTACCCGGGGCTTCTAATGGTCCCCCGCAGACATCCTGTGCCCGCGCAGCCACTCCCCAATGCTCCGGCCCCGCCTCTGGTTCACTTCTGGAATTTCAGTCTGAAAACCACTGCGCCTGCGTTGCCGTGTCCTCACTCCCTCTGATATAACCAGGAGCGTACTGCACAGGCACAGACCATACTGGGCCTGCGCAGTACGCTCCTGGTGCCATCAGAGGGAGCGAGGACACGGCAACGCAGGCGCAGTGGTTTTCAGACTGAAATTCCAGAAGCGAACCGGAGGCGGGGCCGGAGCATCGGGGAGTGGCTGCGCGGGCACAGGATGTCTGCGGGGGACCATTAGAAGCCCCGGGTAAGTTCAACTCATTTTCCCCCGACCCCCCCCCCTACAGTAAATGATTTAACTTATGATTTATCTCTCCATCTAACTCAACACATCATTCATCTAAATGCCACACATATTTTTCCAATAATTAGCAAATAGCAATACAAAGGCTTTTTTTTCATTTTTATTTATTTTATTTTTTTATGTTTTATGTGAAGAAATTATGACATTTATAGAGAACAGTTTTCACAGTAGGCATTACTATGGAGGACGGTGCCCAGCACATCCAGCATACAGAAACAATCTTCACTGGCTCTAATACTGTGAGTAAAATGCGTTCCGAATGATAGAAAGCAGAAATATAGCTTCAAATAGGTTTGTAAATGTGTGTGTGTATATATATAAATCCTCTGTGAATAGTGACAAAGAAGTAAAACCTAACTACTTCATTTTTCACATAGGCTGTGATGAGACTTCTGGAACACTTTCTATTGTTACTGTCTAAAAGCTCTGTAGGTATGTGGCGTTCACAGGACAGTAACTTACTATTTTAGCAGTTAGACTTAGCAACTGCTATTCAGGAAACGCTTTTGAAAATAAAGAAAACCCTGAGAATCCCCCATGCGGAGATGGACTAGTCTAAAACCTGTCTGTTCTGTCAGATTTTAATAGCTTACTTTTTTTTTTAGCTATCAGGGTCACGATTGCCTTTTGATCCCCGGAGCCATCCGATTATACATTACCCAGCATGGTTCCAGCGATCACCGGAGCCTCCCCGTGGAGTTCCGGTCTTCTCTATGGGGAGGATCGTACATGCAAGAGCGTACTCGGGCCCGTCCATGTCATCTGACGACTGTCCTGTGCTTGGGCACAACTGCGCAGGCGCAGTACGCGCCGGATAATGTGGACGCGCGGGCACGAGTGCGCAGAAGGAAAATGTTATGTGGTAACAGCCATTTTTAAATGGAGGACGGAGAATTCTATTGATCACAGTGGACAAAAAGGATACAGGAGAGAAGAGATTGATGAGTAGCCTACACGGGAGGTCAGTATGACGTGCGTATGTTTATTTTGACTGCAAAATGGTCAGTTCAAGTTGCTTTAACAACTTTAGGACCGGCCGCCTAACCCCCCTTAAGGACCAGGGCATTTTGCGGTGGAGGGGAGTGCGCGCGCGTTTGCGGGGGTCGGGCAGCCGGATCCCGTCTGTGGCCGACTGGGCAGTGTCCCCTCCCCCATGGTGGCAAGTGTACCCCCCTTACGCCAGCAGCAATCACTCACCTTCCAGGCTCCAGCGATGAGCCGCAGTAGCCCCTTTCTTCTCCAGCCGGCATCTCTGCTCCAAATGACAGTCAAGTCGCGGCTTGATGACATCATCAAGCCGGGACCCGGCGCTGACGTCAGACGGAGCAGAGATGGCGGCCAGAGCAGAGGCGGGAGCCGATCGTCGCTGGAACAGCAGGGAGGTGAGTGGATCCTCTTCTTTTCCCCCCTGCCACCGCCGCTGTCAAAGTGATCACTACGATCCGACGGCGATCATAGTGATCACGTGATCAGCAGCCATACGCGATGGCTGCTGATCACTGAGAGGAGATGCCAGCTGTCATATGACAGCTTAATCTCCCCTCTCAGGTGCGCACGATCGCGTTGGGACGGTTCTTTAGCACGGACGTTGAATCAACGTCCGCTCAGAACTGTACCACCACCTGCTGGATGTGGATTCATCCTACGGCGGTCCCCAGAAGGTTAAGTTTGCCTTTATTTGTGTTGATATACTTTCAGTTATTGTATAGTAACATTTATTACAGAGATAATGTACATAGAGTGTGGTATAGTACTTTATGGAATAAAGTGCTTTAAGACTTAATGCACCACAGTCCGCAAACAACCGCAAAGACCTTTAGTGATTACGTCAGGTGAGCATATCTTTGTTTTTGACACCTCCAGGAAATAAATGTTAGTCCTCTCACCAGCAATCTTTGTGTAGTGGCTGCAGTGCTGGTGCGCACATTCGTGGGAGTGCAGGCGATTGCGGTTTTCCAGCCTCTATAGTCAGGCTGAGGTAGTTCAATGACAGTTAAAGAGACACTGAAGCGAAAAAAAATATATGATATAGTGAATTGGTTGTGTACTATGAATAATTACTAGAAGATTAGCAGCAAAGAAAATATTCTCATACTTTTATTTTCAGGTATATAGTGTTTTTTTTCTAACATTGCATCATTCTATAATATGTGCAGATTACACAACACTCAGCATTCAAAATGAGTCTTTCAGAGCAGTCTGTGAAGTAATGACCTCTCCTCTAGCAGAGGAAAAGTAAATAGTCCAGGAACAGTTGAGATAATAAAAGTCAGATAACAGCCCTCTCCATGACTAACTTAGTCGGAGAGCTTAATGGCTTGTTTGCATAGAGATAACAACTGGAGTTTCTCAACTCTTCCTGTACTGGAAACAATTACACTGATGTATCTGATCTTAATGTTTTATTTCTTAGCTGTGCTACACATACAAATCATAATATCATCATTTTTTTTTCGCTTCAGTGTCTCTTTAAGTGACCCAAAAAAGCACTGATTCTGCATTGAGGCCTTAAACAGGGGGCAGTAGTGGATACTAGATGCCAGTAGTGGTGGTGAAGGATTATTGGGTTATGGTTGATGCACTACTAGGACCAGCAGACCTGTCTCCAACAGCACAGAGGTCTTATATAGGGGCCAGTATTGGATACTAGATGCCAGTAGTGGTGGTGAAGGATTATTGGGTTATGATCGGTGCACTACTAGGACCAGCAGACCTGTCTCAGCTAACTTGTGCACTAGACACAGAGCGCAATACAATAACAAGAAAAATAATGTAACAGCCCTAATAAGGACTTAAAGAGAGCTTGTACTGAAAAAAGTGCCCCTGGGGGGTACTTGCCGCAGGAGGGGGAAGCCTCTGAATCAGATTGAGGCTTCCCCCCCCCCCCCTCCTCATTCCCACAGTGGTCTCTCCAGGCCCCTCCGAAGCCACAGCTGACAAATTGTCAGACTGGTGCAGGCGCGCCTGCAATATTTACGGGGGCTATGTAAATATTTACCTTCCCCGTCTCCAGGCGCAGTAGTGGTTCTTGGCTCAGATCAGGTGGAACTAGCCGATCCCAGTCAGGTCCGCTCTACTACACAGGCGCAAGTCGCCTGCGCATTAGTGTGCATCCAACTGGGATCGGCTATTTCTGCCTGATCCGAGATCTGCTACTGCGCCTGTGCTGGACCCGGGGAAGGTAAATATTTACATAGCTCCCGTTAGGAGTGGCCTAGAGAGAACACCGTTGGAAGAAGGAGGACAGAGAAAGCCTCAATCGGACCCAGAGGCTACCACCTCCCGAGGTAAGTACCTCCAGGGGCCCTTTTTTCAGTACAGGTTCTCTTTAACTGTTCACGACAATGTGGTAGAAGCAAGAATCTGTACTAAGGATACAGAACACAAGCCTACCTAACTCTCTCCCTTTCAGCAGCACACTCTCCCGTTCAATGGCATCAAGTCCTAGAGAGAGATGAATCTACCTGGCTATCTGGGGTTCTCTTCGGACAACTGTTGAACACAAAAGGCAAGGCCATGCCTGGCTACAAATCCTTAGAGAGAGCTCATTTTTCTCTTGGATTGATCATAATGGTACATGCTAGGCTGGCTTCAGCATGTAGTGTGGTTGGTGGTCTAGGGGGTAAGTCAGATACCTCAGATACCTACTACACACTGAGACCTGGGTTCAATTCCTGGCCAAGGTATGTAAGCTGGCTTTTGAAAAAGTGCAAATCTTTAAGCACGCTACTTTTTCTATTGGATTGATCATAATGGTACATACTAGGCTGGCTTTAGCATGTAGTGTGGTTGGTGGTCTAGGTGGTAAGTCAGATACCTACTACACACTGAGACCTGGGTTCGATACCCAGCCATGGTATGTAAGCTGGCTTTTTAAAAACTGCAATGCCGAGATATCTATCTATCTATCTATCTATCTATCTATCTATCTATCTATCTATCTATCTATCTATCTCTCTCTCTCTCTATATATATATATATATATATATATTTGCTGGTTCTGATCATCCCTACTCTCCTCCTCATTTGTCCCTTTTTCAGGACTTTGGCCCTCTTTCTATGTAAATATATATATTTCTCTACTAGAAAATGTGTTTGACTCTAAACTTTATTCCCATCCTTTAAATTGATAAATTACTAATTTTAAAATGTTAATATGAAGGAAAATGAACCAGGATAGAAAGAACCAGCGTGGTTTGAATCAGAAAACAACATATTTTTCTTATGAAATCGTTATGGTATGCATGCCGGGGGCGTGATTAGGGGTGTGGCTTAAGTGTCCCTCTTTCGCATCTCAAAAAGGTGGGAGGTATGCGGCAAGAGCCGATGCTCAGTTTAAAAACAGCCGATGCCTGTGAGTCACTCACTAGTGCGCTAGTGATGGGTCGTTCGCGAATGAGCCGGCTCTAAGAGCCGATTCTTTGAGGCGAATCAGAGGAGCCGATGCCCACTCTGAGTAGAGCCGATGCCTCTGCCACCCCACACAGCTTTGCTGTGCTCTGTAATAAAGGGCGCTGAGGCATGCCGGGAGATGTAGTCCTCCTCCTGTAGCTTGTAGGGATGTATGGGGCGGAGCAGCAGCAGCAGGAGGGATTGCCCCACTCAGAGAAGCAGCCTAGAGTTGTCATGGAAACAGGGCGGGGCTTTTCTTCTGTATCTGAGTGGCATCTAATGATATTAAATGAAGAGCCGTTTGAGAGCCTTACGAGCCGGCTCTTTAACCACTTGAGGACCCACCCTTTACCCCCCCCCCCATAAGGACCAGCGCTGTTTTAGCTGATCTGTGCTGGGTGGGCTGTGCAGCCCCCAGCACAGATTAGGGTGCAGGCAGGGCGACCAGATCACCCCCCTTTTTTCCCCACTAGGGGGATGATGTGCTGGGGGGGTCTGATCGCTCCTGCCTGCCTGGGTGTTGCGGGGGGGGGGGCACCTCAAAGCCCCCCTCCGCGGCGAAATCCCCCCTCCCTCTCCTCCCTGTCCCCCCTGGTGATCTGGGCTGCACAGGACGCTATCCGTCCTGTGCAGCCAGTGACAGGCTGTCCCCTGTCACATGGCGGCGATCCCCGGCCGCTGATTGGCCGGGGATCGGCGATCTGCCGATCGCCGTACAATGTAAACCAGCAGCGCCGTACAATGTAAACAGAGCGGATTATTTCCGCTTGTGTTTACATTTAGCCTGCGAGCCGCGATCGGCGGCCCGCAGGCTATTCACGGAGCCCCCCGCCGTGAATTGACAGGAAGCAGCCGCTCGCGCGAGCGGCTGTTTCCTGATTAATTAGCCCGCAGCCGGCGATGCAGATGTGCGTCGCTGGTCCTGCAGCTGCCACTTTGCCGACGCGCGGTATGAGTGCGCGGTCGGCAAGTGGTTAAAGGGAACCAGAGAGGAATGGAGCCTGGAAATAGAAAAAGGCTTTTATACATACCTGGGGCTTCTTCCAGCCCCATAAGCCTGGATCGCTCCCACGCCGCCATCCTCCGCTTCCTGGATCCGCCGGTACCGGGCCCGTCACTTCCGGCGGACGCGGCTAATTGTCCGCATCACAGGGGCTCCCTCCATACCCGTACACATTCGGCTGCGCAGTAGGTAGCCTCATGCGTACGTGTATAGAGGGAGCTCCGTGTGATGCGGAGAATCGGCCGCGTCTGCCGGCCGACTCGTGGCAATGACGGGACCCGGTACCGGCGGATCCAGGCAGCGGAGGGCGGCGGCGTGGGATCGATCAGAGCGTATGGGGCTGGAGGAAGCCCCAGGTATGTATAACTGCTTTTTTTGAACCTCTCTGGTTCCCTTTAATGGGAGCCGAGCCAAAAGAGCCGATTCTCTTAAAAGAGCCGGAATTCACATCACTACTCTCTGGCTACCGACTTGGATGGGCTCTGGACATGACACTTGCAAGTTCTAACACACTTGCATTTTTTTTGGTCCCAAGCTGAGTCTCGGGTCACATGACAATAAGAATGTTCCTTGTTCCATGTATAGTGCTGCCTATAGAGTTCAATTGCAGGCCATGGGGATGACAAAGAAAAAAAGACAGAGCACCAGATTCTCAGTATTTCTGTTCACTTTGGGTTGGCCTAATGCAGGCATGTGCAAACTTGGCCCTCCAGCTGTTAAGGAACTACAAGTCCCACAATGCATTGCAGGAGTCTTACAGCCACAGTCATGACTCAAAGGCAAATGCATTGTGGGACTTGTAGTTCCTTAACAGCTGGAGGGCCAAGTTTGCCCATGCCTGGCCTAATGCAATGTAATTCCTATTAGGAGGGAACACACAACTATCACAAATCATGGCTCTTGTTCTCCACCTACTGGTTGTTCAGGCTCATTGCAGGTACATTTTATCCATTTACCTTTTGTTTTAAAAATTGGTTAAAGTGGACCTGAACTCTTGCACAGGACAGAAGAGAAACAGAGAGAAATGCTCCCTGTATGTATTTAGAGAGTTTAGCCTGTCTATTCCCCCTCATTTGTGTATAATTACATGTTGTAATCTGATCTCTCCCCTGTGTCACATGACTGCCTATGGCAGAGATGGCAGATAAGCTCATTTGAAAGCACAGGCTGTAAACAATATGTCTGCTTCCATGAATCAGGAAGTAGAAACTGTGCAGATTTATTTTAAGATTTGTATCAGCTGTAACAAAGACATTTTTTTTCTTAAAGGTTATTATGCTGTTGCGTATCTTTTAGAGCAGAGAGGAGTTCCAAACTAAATAAAAGAAAAAAAGTCACATGATCCCAGTTTCCATTGCGATTTATAGGAGATTATGGCTGTGCACTGGTAATGCCATAGGTCAGTGCTCATTTTTTGGCTTAACAGATTTCCATGGCACTATAATTGGCCTGAAGAAGTGCCATGAAACATGTTGCCTGTGCATAATAAATTTCATTGCTATATGAAGTTGTCATTATTAAGGTAAGCCTTCTCTTATTTTTGTTATTTTAGCTGTTTTTAACTATATTTTATATACCTCTGGCGCCTCTTAACCCATTGTGTTTATATTTTACAGCTGCCTGTTATATGCATGACGATTTGTGTGGATTTCAACGAAACATGCACTGTTTGTGAAGCTTGAGGACAAGTTTGGGAAATGCTTGAGGCTGGAGTCCATTAGGAATGCAATCATTTAACCCTTTTTGTGGGGATTTTAGCATTTTTAAAGGTATTTTGAATTTAAAGTGGATCTGAACTCAGAGCCAGGGCCGGGCCGAGGCAGAGGCTGAAGAGGCTCCAGCCTCAGGGCGCAGTGTAGGAGGGGGCACACAATTCATTCAGCTGTCGTTTCCCAATTGTGTTTGAAGCACAAAGAAATAAGAAAAGGGGATACATGGCAGTGACTGCAAGCCAGATAACTAGAGATTAAGGTGTTGGGGGCCCTGGGGGCGCCTCTTAGTCTAATAGCAATCAGTGTGTGACAGCTGGGGTGGGAGGGATGGAGGGGCCTCTTAGTCTAATAGCAGTCAGTGTGTGACGGCTGGGGTGGGAGGGATGGAGGGGCGCACTTTGCTGTCTCAGCCTTGGGTGCTGAAGGACCTGGTCCCAACTCTGCTCAGATCTTCCTCTCTGCTCTAAAAGATACGCAACAGCATAACAACTTTTACAGAAAAACATTTCTTCGTTACAGCTGATACAAATCCTGCAATAAATCTGCAGTGTTTCTACTTCCTGCTTTCATGGAAGCAGACATATTGCTAACATCCTGTGCTTTCTAATGAGCGTATTTGCCACGGCAGTCAGGTGACACAGCAGAGAGATCAAATTACACTTGTGATTAGTCACAGATGAGGGGGAATTAGACAGGCTAAACTCTCTAAATACATACAGGGTGCATTTCTCTGTTTTCCTTCTTTCCTGTGCAAGAGTTCAGGTCCACTTTAATGCTAGTGATTTGTACAGTGATTGCGATTTCCTGTTTTTTCTTTGTGTGGTTTTGGGTAGTAAAATTGCTGCATAATCGTTTTTGTTCAGCGATTAAAAAGCAAATTGACATTGATCCAGTGGTGGGATCCCCCCAAACCTTTTCATCAATCGAACAAGTGTGCGAACTCTGCCACGCCTGAGCAGCCTTGTGCTACTGTGAAGACGCAAGGATTCCTGCGCCTGCATAATTCTCCCGCGCTTGTTCATGGATAGGAGCACAGCCACAAACTTAAAGAGAACCTGTACTTAAAAAAAAAATCCCTCTGGGGAATACTTACCTGTAGTCCATCAGGCCCCTTCCTGTCATTCTGATCCATTCAGCAGCTGTCCTCTCTGAAAGCTGGCCAAGCACCTCCCCAATTGTGCTCCCGCTGCCAGGAGCTTTCTGTGCTTCCGCAGTTCATAAAGATTGCCACTGTTCATGCGCCCAATGCTCCCAGATACAGTAGCGTAATCGAGAAGGTATGCGGGCGGCCAGGATCACGCATGCGCAGCAGCTGATGAATGGTTCAGTCGGCCAGCTTTCAGAGGGGCACAGCTGCTGAATGAATCACAGCCCAACGACAGCGAGGAACCTGAAGGACTACAGGGGGGCTGGAAGAAGCCCAAGGTAGCTTAAACTGGGCACCATAGTTACACTTATGCTTCATACACACTTGAGATAAAAGTCTTTGGAAAAGGCAAGATCACAGACCAATCTTACCACCCTTCATGTAGTATGAGAGCCATACTCTACACAGTCTTTTCTATGGAGCTGAACTCCCCATCAGACAGAAATCTTACCCCCTTCCATGTAGTATGAGAGCCATACTCTACACAGTCTTTTCTATGGAGCTGCACTCCCCATCAGATAAAATCTTTGCAAGATGCTGCACACAAAGATGCCCGTACACACTCAAAAGATCATTATCTGCAAAAGATCTGTTCCTGCAAAATATCCATTCCTGCAAAATGCATTCATAGTCTATGAGATCTGCAGATCATCATACACACTTGGTTTAACAGACAATCATCTGCAGATCATCTGCAGATCAGATCCACCAGGATGGATTTTCAGATCTGCAGATGATTGCCAGATATGCAGATGAAGTCTGTTAAACCAAGTGTGTATGATGATCTGCAGATCTCATAGACTATGAATGCATTTTGCAGGAATGGATATTTTGCAGGAACAGATCTTTTGCAGATAATGATCTTTTGAGTGTGTACGGGCATCTTTGTGTGCAGCATCTTGCAAAGATTTTATCTGATGGGGAGTTCAGCTCTATAGAAAAGACTGTGTAGAGTATGGCTCTCATACTACATGAAGGGTGGTAAGATTGGTCTGTGATCTTTCATTTTCCAAAGACTATAGTCTGATGTGTGTATGCACCTTTACGGTTCCCTTTAAGCAGTAGTGTGAACTCAGTTCCTGAAGCCCGCTCCAACATAAATTTGTAGGGACCCCTACATCTTATGTCCAACCAGTGGCATACAGTGGCGTAGCTAAGGAGCGGTGGGCCCCGATGCAAGTTTTACAATGGGCCCCCCAAGCACTCCATACATAACAATTGGTACAGCGCACCAAAACCTGCCAATGGCAACTGCAGTGTCAGAGGTGTAAGAAGGGGATGGGGAGAAGTTTGTTAATGATTAGCACTATTCAAAGTATCTATAGAAGTGATTATTATGAGGACAGGACCAATAGAGAGCTAATACTGTAATTGAGGGAGGGCCCTTCGGGGCTCTTCGGCCCAAGGGCCCCGATGCGGTGGCTACCTCTGAACCCCTTATTGCTACGCCTCTGGTGGCATAGCTAAGGCGCTATGGGCCTCAGTGCAAGTGTAACAGTGGAAGGCGTGTATGTGAAAAAGCCTCTGAAGCTGCACACAAGAACCCTTTGGCTGCTGGGTTTCAGGCATGGTGCTTGCCAGGGCTGGATTTGAACGCTTTACCGCACTAGGCCACTGTCACCGGCAGCACCCCTTCAGATGACCCCTCCCCCTTCCCTCCAGTATAGGTAGCCAGATGACTCCCTTAATCCCTCCTTTTCCCACTCCCCTATTCAGTATAGATAGCCAGCTCGTCTTCACACTGCAGCAGCCATCAGTGTCACTCATTTCTCCACTCATCTCCAGTGCAGAAGCTTCCTCTTCCCTTCCGTCTCCAATGCTGCCCAAGTCCATAGCTGCCGGCCACAATGCAAATGTGCACAGAGAGCAAGGTGGGTGCTGCACAGGCGGCTGGCAGCAGAGTACTATGGTCAGGCGCTCGCCTGATCTCCCTGCATTGCTGCATTTGCAAGCTTGCAAAGGCTGCACCGGTTTAGCCTGCTGCTTTGGTGCCCTTCCTTCTGTGGTGGCCTAGGCAAAAATCCAGCCCTGGTGCTTGCTCCGGCTACCACTTTGTCTCAAGCAACTCAACTATTCTCACTCACTTGGTGCGCTTGGTGGCATGGAAAGTGTTTGCGGGTACCTGGTTGCTTTTTTAAATGTATTGTGCCCTGTGCCTCAATTACCAGATGCTGCACGGCTCCCAAATTACCTGTCTCTCATTCAATTCCTCTAGGTATAAGCAGGGAAAGGGACAGCTGCAGTGTCAGAGAGGTGTCAACAGGGGAGGGAACAGCTGTAGTGTCAGAGAGGTGTCAGCAGGGGAGGGGACAGCTGTAGTGTCAGAGAGGTGTAAGCAGGGGAGGGGACAGTTGCAGTGTCAGAGAGGTGTAAGCAGGGGAGGGGACAGTTGCAGTGTCAGAGAGGTGTAAGGGGAGGGGACACCGTAGTGTTAGAAAGGTGTAAACAGGGGAGGGGACAGCTGCATTGTCAAAGGGGTATAAGCAGGGGAGGAAACTGCTGCAGTGATGGGGAGGTGTAAGCAGGGGAGGGGACAACTGCAGTGTCAGAGAGGTGTAAGCTGGGGAGGGGGCAGATGTAGTGTCAGAGAGGTGTAAGCAGGGGGAGGAGACAGCTGCAGTGTCAGAAAGGTGTAAGAAGGGGAGGGGACAGCTGCAATATCAAAGAGGTGTAAGCAGGGGAGGGGACAGCTGTAGTGTCAGAGAGGTGTAAGCAGGGGAGGGGACAGCTGTAGTGTCAGAGAGGTGTAAGCAGGGGAGGGGACAGCTGTAGTGTCAGAGAGGTGTAAGCTTGGGAGGGGGCAGCTGTAGTGTCAGAGAGGTGTAAGCAGGGGGAGGGGGCAACTGCAGTGTCAGAGAGGTGTAAGCAGGGGAGGGGACAGCTGTAGTGTCAGAGAGGTGTAAGCAGGGGAGGGGGACAGCTTGTTAATCATTACCACTATTCAAAGCTATTCAAAGCAAATATAGAGATTCTCATTACCAGCAGAGTGTTAATGAATCGCTAATACAATGTCTGAAAGAGGGCCACTTTGGTCCAGGGCCCCAGTGCCGTCACAGCCTCTGCATACTCAGTTGCAACGCCACTGTGTCCAACGTCACCTCGATCCTTCCCAGTGTTCGTATCCATCTCCCTCCACTTGTGTCAACGTAGCCTTGTCCTGATGCAGATCCGGTACCGATATGACCTCACATTGGCAAAAGCTTGGCGGATGCAGAAAGAGCATGATGATCGCCTGGGCTCCCCAGACCCTACAGGGTCCGCTCTCTTGGTTGTCACACAGCTGGCAATAACATGCAAGATTTCACTGCTGTGCTAAAATGTTGGCACCGAAACCACCACAGTTTCAAAAACAACGGTATGAACAGGATGTATAGCCTGAGAAGCTCCATGGCAACAAATGATCTCTTCCCCTGAGGATGACGTACCGCACAACATGCCTCATTCTCATTATGCATGTATATATGCATCATCACCTTTATGTTCTATTCAGACAACGGAGTATAACTATCCATCTTCCACAAGATCACACGACGCAGCCCCCCCCCCCCCCCGCCTTCCCCCCCCCCCCCCCCCCCCCCCCCCCCACACACACACACAGCGGGAAAATCTGCAGAGAGTTCCTCAGCAAGGTGATAATTATCTGCCAACTGCTACCTACATAAAAACAGCTATGTCCTCTATTCCATGCAAGTGACTGAGGTCCACAAATCCTGTCTTATGGTGCCATCTGGTGGACTTTAGTGATCAATACATGAGCCATTCTTCCTAGGCAATAATATTTGTTACAGTAGATACAAGCAAGATGGTTTGAATCAGGTTGATACCATTTATTGGCTAACATAAAAGAAAAACAGCTGATAAACCTTCTTCAGACTCTATCTCTGTATGCTGACAAGATTTTAAGACACACAGTGGGTGCATGAAAAAAGGGCCCGGCTGGATAACAAATTGGCGCCGGTGGATAACGAAATCTCAATAATACTAAACATCGTTAATGAAATTGACAATAAATACTGTTTTAAAACATACGAGATTTTATAACGAAAATATATTAACATTAATAATTGTTAGGTAAATTAACAATACAGCTTAACCCAGCCCTATTCTCACACAGAACCCTCTCCTGGTGGTGCCTAAAACTAACCAGCCCCCTGGTGGTGCCTAACCCTAATCCCCCTCCCCCCCGGTGTTGCCTAACCCTAATTGGCCCCCGGGCAGAGGCGGGACGAGGTCCTCCAGCACCCAAGGCTGAGACACCAAGGTGCGCCCCTCCATCCCTCCCACCCCAGCTGTCACACACTGATTGCTATTAGACTAAGAGGCGCCCCCAACCAGTGGCATAGCTAAGGAGCTGTGGGCCCCAATGCAAGTTTTACAATGGGGCCCCCCATGCACTCTATACATAACAATTGACACGGCGCACCAAAACCTGCCAATGGCACTACAGTGTCAGAGGAGCAAGAAGGGGATGGGGAACAGTTTGTTAATGATTACCACTAGTCAAAGTATCTATAGAAGTGATTATTACCAGCACAGGACCAATAGAGAGCTAATACTGTATTTGAGGGAGAGCCCTTTGGGGCCCCTCTGGCCCAAGGGCCCCGATGCGGTCGCTACCTCTGCACCCCCTATTGCTACGCCCCTGCCCCCAACACCTTAATATCTAGTTATCTGGCTTGCAGTCACTTCCATGTATCTCCTTTTATTATTTCTTTCTGCTTCAAACACAATTAGGAACGACAGCTGAATGAATTGTGCGCCCCCTCCCACACTGCGCCCTGAGGCTGGAGCCTCTCCAGCCTGTGCCTCGGCCCGGCCCTGCCCCCGGGTGTTGCCTAACACTATCCGCCCCCGGGGTGGTGCCTAACCCTAACCACCCCCCTGGTGGTGCCTAACCCTAACCACTCCCTCAGCAGAAACACCCTTTTACACATAGAATAATAATATATTTGATAATGTAAAATCTCTACATTCAAACGAAATAATATGACAAAAACTATAACGCTGCGAGCTTCTAAAACGATAACATATTTCAAAAACTGTAATGTTCTAATGTTGTTAACGATATTTATTGCGGCGCCCTTTTTTCTGCTTTAGGCGCCGTATTAAATAACGATACATGCATTAGAGTCTATGGCGGCGCCCTTTGCGTTCACCCTCAGCCGGCGCCCCGTTTTTCCTGCTACCCACACAGCTTATAAACATTGAACATCAATAGGAGGTTCAGAGACTTTTTTTTTTTTTTATTACTGATGGGGTACACAGTACAATACTCCTTTCCTGCTTTTGCATTTAAGTCTGTGGAAGCGCACAAAAGTTGCATCGGTACTTTTCGATT
Organism: Hyperolius riggenbachi; assembly: GCF_040937935.1. Classification (NCBI taxonomy): domain Eukaryota; kingdom Metazoa; phylum Chordata; class Amphibia; order Anura; family Hyperoliidae; genus Hyperolius; species Hyperolius riggenbachi. The sequence continues at coordinate 19,871,687 of NC_090651.1, read as the reverse complement.
TTCTTGCAATTTCCCTGCCCTGCATAGGTCTGATAAACACCTAGTGTGTCCCTTCCCCCTCCTGTTAGATTGTAAGCTGGCAGGGTTCTATCCCCTTGTGTATCCTACCTGATTATGCACCCATCCCATTGACTGACGGAATGACTTGGGTTCTAAGACCCTCACTCCATTGGCTGCACAAGCATCAGTTTGCACTCTTGTCATCCTCCTGGGCTGCGTGATCTTTTATTCTTGTTTTGCTCTAATGTTGTCTGTTACTCCTAATTATTGATGTATCTCTAGCTTCTTAGTGCGCAGCAATGTAGAATGCAGGATAAACAGATATTAACCCTTAGACTGCCACCGATATCTAGAGGTGTCCTGTGTTTTCACATCCATATGCCAAGGACATCTAAAAACCTAAATACAAACAGACAGGCCTGGATTTACATCACAGGAGCCTATAGGCACAGATGTCCGGGCACCCTAGACTTCACCCTCCATGAACCTACAAACCCCCTCGGAACCGTATCACACGTGTGTTCACTGTCCCAGCTGTCACTTCTGCCTTACTTCCCTTGCCGGTCATAGGTAGCTACAGGTGCCCCTTAGTACTAGGTAGCCAGAGGTACCCTCAGTATTAAAGGAAACCAGAGATGAATGCTTTGGAACAAAATAAACATATCCCCCGATAGATTTTACAAAATAAATACTATACCTGGTATTTTTGCCGCTCTGGCATGCCATTTTTTGAGTTTTTGTACTAAAACTCCATGCAAAAGACAGTTCATCAGAAAAGCATATTATTTAGTGGGCTGTGTGCAAAATGAAATCACCATTTCTAAAGACCTTTTATGACTAACAAATATAGATAAAAAAAAGGTTTTTCAATATACCGTTACATTAGCAGCTCCTCCTATCTCATCACAGCTCTCTGTGATGCTGCAAGTATACAGAACAGGAAAGCAGAGCCAGAAGGGGGCAGGCTTGGGCTTGAAAAGACATCAGTGAAGACAGACTCAGCTATAATGATTCCTGAGAAGAGCCAGACTGAATGCTCAGTCGGGGATTTTATCAGGGCTGTTAACAAGCAGGCTGAGCAGTGAAAGATGAAACAGAGAGCAGGGTAGGTGGTTTCTCTAATATTCCCACTGATATATATGCTGAAATACATGAGGGTGCTTCATCTCTGGTTCACCTTAAGTAGCTAGAGGTACCCTCAAGTATTAAAGTAGCTAGTGGTGCCCCCAACTGAAGGGAGATCTCATCAGTGGAATGGCGAGAGCTGGGTGAGTACTGTAACCTCTCATTTATTCTCTGCTTGGGGAATAGGGGAGGGAGGCACTAGGGGAGGGCAGTGAGCCGCCTCTCCATCATCCGATGCCTGTAGGCATGTGCCTACAGTGCCATCTGGTAAATCTGGCCCTGGATACAAGGTACACCTACAGTGGATGTCTACAGGTGTTTTTGTATTTTCATATTCCTTTGCCACATCTAAAGTTTTGTTCAGTGCCAACTTACTTCTTTACTTGAAATATGCAAATAACTCTAAGTTGATGCAGAAATGTGCAAATGTTGCTGCAAATCTGTGCAGCTTGAATATGGACCAGTAAAATGCTTTCACTGCTAGATTTGGTTAGTCCATTTCACAATAATTAGCCTAATTCTCAATCATCTCAAATGTATCTGCACCTCATTAATAGTGTTGTCCGGATCATGAACGATTCGGATCTTTGATCCGAATCTATTTTGTGAGTCGAATCTTCCGAATCATCAAAATGAGTGATTCGGATCGCAAAAGGGGCGGGGCCAGGAGCGACACGCCCCCCTCTCAGCAGGCAGCGGGGTCCTGGAAGCAGAGTGGAGATAGATCGCTCTGTTGGAGGAGAGCCAGCCTTGCAGGGACAGGTAGATGAGAGAGAGGGGACATGGGTGCCACTGCCAGATATGTGTAGAGCACACATACTGGCTACAATGTGCTGCTTATTACAGGCTGTCTGTTCCGTAGTTGTGCACAGTGAACAAATTGGAAGCTTTTGGCTCAGCTCAGCAGTGCTCAGTAACTTTGCAGGCACTGTGATTACAGCGCAATATGATCCTCCTGCACTGCTCTAAACAGCTGCACTTTACTTCTGGGAATGCTTTCTTTCCTGCTATTCATTTCACCCCCGAATGCTTCCCTAGTAAAATGATCCGAGATTCGGATCAAAGATCCGGATCTTTTCAATGATCCGATTCGAATCATCCGGATCATTGAAAAGATCCGAACTTCCCATCTCTAATTTATAGCTGGCACTGGCATGCAGCTTTTGTGAAAAAAAAATGTCTGGCAGTCAGTGAACCGGAGACGAAGCACCCTTGTGTATTTTACCATATAGATCACAGACTAACCAGCAAGCTCATGGTGACCCAGCCAGAACTCATTGGAGTGTGTAAGGGACTACAATGGTCCTAAAAGCTCCCTTACTAAGATGTTCAGAAAAACAAAAGTTTGCTTTCCTAAAACAGAAAGAATTTGCGATAATTCAGGTTGGAGTGAGCTTGAGATGTCTCCCAGGCATCACTGCTGAATATATGCAAATTAACCATTGTACCCTTAGAAGCTAAACACACCTCCAGAACCGCTGGAATGCAATGATGTGTCAGCTTGTTAATTTGTACAGAGCCATAATAATCCAACATGCATACAGACTGTTTCGGATTGTTTGATCCTCATCAGTGCATGCCATGGATTAATTTGGCTCTATTGAGGTGTGTTTAGCTTCTAAGGGTACAATGGTTAATTTGCATATATTCAGCAGTGGTGCACTGGGAGACATCTCAAGCTCACTCCAACCTGAATTATTGCAAATTCTTTCTGTTTTAGGAAAGCAAACTTCTGTTTTACCATATATATCAGTGGGAACATTAGAGAAAACACCTACACTGCTCTCTGTTTCATCATTCACTGTTCAGCCTGCTTGTTATCAGCCCTGATAAAATCCCAGACTGAGCATTCAGTCTGGTTTTGCTCAGTAATTATTATAGCTGAGTCATTACAGCAGAGCCACAAGGGGGCAGGCTTGGGTTTGAAAATACATGCGCAAAGCCAGACTGAATGCTCAGTCGGAGATTTTATCAGGGCTTATAACAAGCAGGCTGAGCAGTGAAGAATGAAACAGTGAGCAGGGTAGGTGTTCTCTCTAATGTTCCCAACTGATATATATGGTAAAATACATGAGGGTGCTTAGTCTCTGGTTCACTTTAACCAGTCTAATAGCTTGTGGCTAATACAAACCAAGAAATAACTTTATTTACAATTCACTTTACTAATATAGTAAGACGGTTTCTGCTAAAACTTTGTACACCCTGTGGTTATAGCTGGTAATGCATCTTACCTAATAGATATACACATAATAGACTGTTGTTGCTAAATACACATTCTAACAGTTAGCCTATTTATTGTCCAGCACTGCGCAATTAGTTAGCACTTTATAATAATACATGGGGAACATGGCTACTTACTTTGGTATCACAGAGGTACCTGGCTACCAGGCGCATCGCCAGCCCTAGAGATCTGTAGCACATGTCATGGATCTAGGATGGTGTGCTCCACATGGAAGACGCCAACCGAACACCCCCCCCGAATTGCGGTTGGTTTCCGTAGTTTAGAGACATTTTCTCTTCTAAACTTCTCCCCCTAGTGTCTTAGAAACCCAGAAGTGAAGATGTCTCCAGACTCAGAGAACAGATGGAATTGAGACTGGGCATCCTGAAGAAGCTGGTTCTGACACGAGGGAAACGTGTTGGCATCATACCCGGCTCTCATTGCGGGGCATTGGTGCTTTCTGGCCTGCCCTGGCCACCACTCCTCCCTGCTCCACATCTTTTCCCCACCCTTGCCTCTGGAGTACTTTTACATCCAGTAACTGCGACCAGATCTAGGGACACGCGGACTGGCATCCTGGATGAAGTAATACCAAAGCTGGTAGCTGCCTGCCACTTGCAGATTACTGGATTGGAAGGCTCTGTCTGCAGGAACTGGGGACACAGACATTACTTTAGGGCTCATTCACACTATGGGGTTTGCAGTGAATTTTGACTCACTGCACATAGTGTGCGTTTTACAAGGGAACATGGAAGTATGTAGACTCATTTTATCATTCACACTGCAGTAGTGAGCTGCTGTGCAGTGCATTTCAACTCCTCAGGAGTGGTTAAAACTCCACATTCTGCATTAGGGACTAGAGGTCTTTAGCTAAGTCACTGGAAAAGGGACATATGCTTCCTATTGCAACACTAGAAAAGTATCTCACATAAAGACAGGTGCTCTTGTCCAGGGCAAATTATGAGGAACAAACCATCGCTGTGTAACTAACGTAAACTGTTTCAGAAGGTCTCATCTCCTTGGAGATGGTTCGGCCTGTTGCTGGGAGACGGTTTCTTGGTTCTGAGATTAGTTACTAATTATCTTGTAATGCGTTATAATCTATTGTGTACTGTATATTATATTGAGAGAACGTGACTTGATTTAATTCCAAACATTCAGCTTAAATACAGAGCTGTGTTACCGGCTCATCAGACACCAGGGGGTCTACATACTTCGAGTACCCTTGCTCTATCTTATTTTAGCTTGCCTTCTACTGTATCTGCATATAGGTGACCATACGCCTATAGATGATTGGCCACCAGATCAACCATCAGATAGATCTCTCTCTGATCGAAGATAGTGGCTGCCTACACAATGCACACAGATTTTAAATCTAATATAATCAAACTCTGTGGAGCTGCTGCCCACTTTGCCTCCCAGAACCCCCGTACAGAGCTTTCACCTGTACAGCTGGTGTGTCCTCCCGGGTCCGGTGGTTTGGCGTGTATACTGCCGGACCTCTAGTGTTTGAACTTCAGCTTGTGTCACATACCAGGAAGAGAAGAGGACACAGGTAGGACCCGCGGTATGAAGTTAAACCACCGGACCCAGGAGCACACGCTGCAGGTGAGAGTACTGACACTATTCTATGTCGGTCGTTACCGAATCAAATGCTGCTAGCAAAGCGCTTCTGACCCACCACCGATAGAGCAAAAGTTTTTGGACAGAAATTGATTGGGCATCGCTTGCATTACCGATCTCAAGCAGATTTGATCACAGTGATTGAATCTGCAGTATATCGATGGGAAACATTGACTAGTGCAGTGTTTTTCAACTAGTGTGCCGCGGCATGTTGCCCGGTGTGCCGTACAGGTCTGGCCTCTCGCCAGACCTGTACCTACTTTAGGGTGCAGGAGGGGGGACGCAGCGCTAGAAGGAGGGGCAGTGGAGGCAGCGGTGGGGAGGGGGGAAATATCCCCCCCCCTTCCTCACCTGGGACCCCTCCTTCTGCCTCTCTCCCCCTCCATTTAGCGGTGGCAAGTGCGGCTCGGCGGCGGGGAGGCATACGGAGAATTACTCACCACTTCCGCGTTCCAAGCGCCGGCAGGGTCATGTCGTCACACATCTCCGCCTTCAATGCCGCCCACTGTGCTTCCTGATTAGCGGAAGCACAGTGGGCGGCATTGAAGGCGGAGATGTGTATGGACACCCTTACTACAGGTTTGAGATTTTTCTTCTTCATCAGTTGTAATATCTCCTGTCGGTTTTCAGAGAAACCCAATTATACACGCTAACAGCACTGACCATTCCATAGGGGCAAACTAGGCAATTACCCAGAGCTCCAGAGCCGGCTGCTAGTCTCCCCGTCCCAGGTGAATACTGGTACCTCACAGAGTAGTGGCAGTGGAGAAAACTCACCTGTCAGCCCGACATGCTGTATAATTTCCAATATTGTACTACTTAAAGCGGAATACAACCCTGCATTTCAACTTTGCTCTAAAACATTATTTACAGTATATTATATGCAACCAGCATTTTTTTTTTTTACTAGACCAGCATTGGAAGGGTTACACAGGGCTTTAAAGTTCCTTTAGATTTCTGCAGACATCCAAGCTGAAATAGATACATTTTGTTTACATAATGTATCTAAGTGTTGTTTATCAATAGATACATGTAACTAAATAGAATGTATCTATCTGAACTTCTGCATATCTCTCCAGGACCTTTAAACCTCTGTGTTTAACCCTTCCAATGCTGGTCTAGTAAAAAAAAATGCTTTTTGCATACAATATGCTGTAAATAATATTTCAGAGCAAAGTTGAAATGCAGGGTTATATTCCGCTTTAATTCTGATAGTAAAATATTGGTAATCTTTACTGATATCTTACTATGACGTAATCTAACCCTACACTTGCACAGAACCCTCCCTTTACAGATGCCTAACCATTAACTCCCCTGCCACAACTCTGCAATTAGTGGTAATAAAGTTTCATTTGGGCACCTTAGGCTATCAGCCACTATCTATGGCTGCAATTTGGCGCCCAAACATAACTTTATTACCGCTGCATTGCTACAGCCTCGGGTGCCTTATTTCTTCTGATTGCCACTATTTGCTGCCTCAGTCAGCAACAGAGGCGGATCTGGAGGCGTGCACATGGGGCTCCTGCTATAGGCGCCCTTGTCACTCACCTCCCAGGGGGCGCATAAATAAGAGAATCCCCTCTCTCCCTCCCAGCCAGGTCTGATCACCTCCTGGCCCCTTCCCATGGCGGTGTTTTAGCTGGCCGCCAGGGCCATACAGCAGAAGGAGACACTTGTCGCGTCCCATTCACCTCTCTACAGCTTATGTCGCCCAGGCAACGTAGACACTGCTCATATCCCCCTCCTGATTGGCTGTGTGGAGCCCTGCTGCTGCCGCTGGGGCTGATGGGGGATGGAACATAGACTGGAGAACAAGAGTCTGTGTAGCTGCAGCCGAGTGACACAGACAGGCAGGAGATGAGCCGTGGGGAAGCTGATAACCATGTGTGTGAAGTTACCGGAGCAGAGAGAGGCAGCTCCCTACTAGAGATGGGAAGTTCGGATCTTTTCAATGATCCGGATGATTCGAATCGGATCATTGAAGAGATCCGGATCTTTGATCCGAATCTCGGATCATTTTACTACCGGAAGCATTGGGGGTGAAATGAACAGCAGGACAGGTCTGTGGACAGGAGAAGGGGAGGGAGTGGACACACAGAGAAGGGGAGAAGATGGACAGAGGGCAGGGAGTGGACAGAGAAGGGAGGAGGGACGAGCAGAGAGCAGAAATGTTTGCACGTAATACCCACATGCTGAAGTCATATGCTTTACATATATTTCGCCTATATGCTCATCTGTACACTTTGAAAGAAAAGGTCGCACAGTGAAAGAAAGCATTCCCAGAAGATAAGTGCAGCTGTTTAGTGCCGAGTGCAGGAGGATTACATTGCCTTTCAATCACACTGTCTGCAAAGTTACTGAGCTGTGCTGAGCCAAAAGCTTCCCATGTGTTCACTGTGCAGCACTACGGAACAGCCAGCCTATAATGGGCAGTACGTTATAGCCAGTATGTGTGCTCTACACACATCTGGCAGTGGCACCCATGTCCCCTCTCTCTCATCTACCTGTCTCCCTGCAAGGCTGCCTCCCATCCAACAGAGCGATCCGTGCTTCCAGGACCCCGCTGCCCGCTGAGAGGGGGCGTGTCGCTCCTGGCCCCGCCCCTTTTGCGATCCGAATCACTCATTTTGATGATTCGGATGATCGACTCATAAAATAGATTCGGATCAAAGATCCGAATCGTTCATGATCCGGACAACACTACTCCCTACAATATAGATAAGATTATTATGCTGATTACTTCCTGTCCTCTCTCTGCTTCCAGCATGTGCTCTGCCCCCTCTCTCTCCTGTACTGTGCAGCATAATTGTGGTGTGATGTTCCTGCCCAACGGGGCTGGTGAAGATTGCCGGGCTTGGTGTGATTTCTCCCTTTCCACACAGTCTGTTCCTCCACATCCTTATCTCCCACCCTTCCTTCTCTCTCTCTCTCTCTTTTTTTTGCCCTCACTTGTGTCGCCCCCCCCCCTGCCTTTCCAACACTTCTTATTGCCCATTTCCTCAACTTGCTCTCCCTGCTTCCCTTAACCCCCCCCCCATCTGTTGCACCACCCTTAAAAAGGTACACATCACATTCCTATTGCTCCCGCCTCCCGGCCAGCCGATTTTTGGAGATTCTTTCAGGAAATTGTTCCATCAGTAGCTGCATTTAGTTCCATTGCTCCCTCCCCCCTCCCCCCTCCCACACACACCTTCTGCAGCACTTTACAGAGTACATAGTCATGTCACTGACTGTCCTCAGAGGAGCTCACACTAATCCCACCATAGCCATAGTCTAATGTCCTACCATATTATTATTATGTATTTATATAGCACTGACATCTTCTGCAGCACATTACAGAGTACATAGTCATGTCACTGACTGTCCTCAGAGGAGCTCACAGTCTAATCATACCATAGTCATGGTCTAATGTCCTACCATATTATTATTATGTATTTATATAGCACTGAAGTCTTCTGCAGCACATTACAGAGTACATAGTCATGTCACTGACTGTGCTCAGAGGAGCTCACACTCTAATCCTGCCATAGTCATAGTCTAATGTCCAGTCATATTATTATTATGTATTTATATAGCACGGAAATTTTCTGCAGCACTTTACAGAGTACATAGTCATGCCACTGACTGTCCTCAGAGGAGCTCACAATCTAATCATACCATAGTCATAGTCTAATGTCCTGCCATATTATTATTATGTATTTATATAGCACTGACATATTCTGCAGCACATTACAGAGTACATAGTCATGTCACTGACTGTCCTCAGAGGAGCTCACACTCTAATCCTGCCATAGTCATAGTCTAATGTCCAGTCATATTATTATTATGTATTTATATAGCACAGAAATTTTCTGCAGCACTTTACAGAGTACATAGTCATGCCACTGACTGTCCTCAGAGGAGCTCACAATCCAATCATACCATAGTCATAGTCTAATGTCCTGCCATATTATTATTATGTATTTATATAGCACTGACATATTCTGCAGCACATTACAGAGTACATAGTCATGTCACTGACTGTCCTCAGAGGAGCTCACACTCTAATCCTGCCATAGTCATAGTCTAATGTCCAGTCATATTATTATTATGTATTTATATAGCACTGAAATCTTCTGCAGCACATTACAGAGTACATAGTCATGCCACTGACTGTCCTCAGAGGAGCTCACAATCTAATCCTTCCATAGTCCTAGTCTAATGTCCTTCCATATTATTATTATGTATTTATATAGCACTGAAATCTTCTGCAGCACATTACAGAGTACATAGTCATGTCACTGACTGTCCTCAAAGGAGCTCACAATCGAGTCCTACCATAGTCATAGTCTAATGTCCAATCATATTGTTATTAGTATGTATTTATATAGCACTGACATCTTCTGCAGCACATTACAGAGTACATGGTCATGTCAATAACTGTCCTCAGAGGAGCTCACAAGCTAATCCTACCATAGTCATAGTCTAATGTCCTACCATATTATTATTATGTATTTATATAGCCCTGACATCTTCTGCAACACTTTACAGAGTACATAGTCATGCCAGTAACTGTCCTTAGATGAGCACTTTTCAAATGTGGCATGCACATATAACTATACCTTATATTGATATCTAGGAGCACATGTGCCTTCTTAATGCTATTGTCTGTGGAACATATCTACTCAAATTATGTATATAGGGGACACTGCTACTTAATTATCTTGAGGCACCTGGATATTTAACTTCTTATCTTGAGGCACCTGGCTGCTTTTATTATGGGGGAATGAGACTCTTCTTGGGGGCGGGGCCGGGGGGCGCAATTTAAGTGTTTGCCATAGGCGCTATTTTACCCAGATACGCCACTGGTCAGCAATCATTGCCGACAATAGCAGCCCCGTGTGGCCAAATTTCCGTACACTGCCGCTAATCATGGTTTTTCCAGATCGCAGCTCACGCCCAAATTCCCTGCTCCGGTAAGTAGCAGTGTGGACAGCAGTCCAATCTTTCTGGCTTTAGGTACCTCAAGTGAGTCTCAGGTACTTGTGCATTCCACTGGGCCTCCATCCACTAATACCGAAGTTTTATTTGATTAGAGATTCAGTTGTATAGAAATCGATTAGAAATGAGTTCAGGGCACTGCTTTCAACCAAGCTATCAATTAAAAGTTGATTAGTAAAGAAAGCCATTTTTATTAGCTGGGCACAGGGTGGAGTGTTGGTGGATCTAAGCTGGCCTATACAGCTTTGTATCAGATAGAGCAATTCAAATTATTGGGGGAACCCGCTTAATAGATTAGCAATCGTAATTCTTCTGAAATTGAATGATGTAAGGTGGTATAATGATCGGTACTCCATGACTGATCTCTGATTAGTTGAATCAGGCTGCTGTTGCCTACTGGTTGGCTGGCTATAGACCTTACCTACAGTCATGCATGGGGGTGTAAGGCCTGTAATACAATGTAAACATGTTATAATAAACTCTGTTATAGTAAACATTCAGTTATTGTAAACTACCTCTTCAAGTCCCGGCCAATCTCCATTATAAGTCTATGGGAGCAACACCTGGAAAAGTAAACCCGGATATAATTAAACTGTTCTAGTAAACATTATTGACTCCCGACAGGACAGTGACTCTGGCTATAGTGAAAGGTGGCAGGTGCATGCATCATATGTCTATGTGAAACCCATGCTCTTCAGGCTGGCTGCAGGCGAGTTGATGTCTGATAACACTTGTAAGACAAGAAGAATGGCCCAGCACTGGATATACAGCACTGTACAAATAAGCAGCCTGGGGGAAACGAGGAATAATGTGAACATAAATAAAAGAGGATGCAGTGTTACCACTTCCATGTAGCAATCACTGATAAAAGTAACGTCAGAGTCCTCCCACAGGATTGTACACACACCAGGGTATCTCTTCCCTTGTTAACAAAGACGTTCCTGGCAGCGTGTGGCGTGCAGTACAGGCTACTTTCACTTGTAGTGCAGATCAGAGCGGGCCTACTCGCTGCAAAACTAAGGAGAGTGGAGAGAAGAGTGCTAAGTCCCGCCCGCTGAGGTATCAGAGCCACTCGCATTACAGATATTAAGTAGAATGCTTTGCAGGACACGTAGAGGTATTGGAGCCACTCACAGGAAGTGTCTGCCTCTATTCAGCAATGTCTACAATTTTTAAGGAGCCCTAGATACTCTACTGGCAATATGCCCAGCCTGGCTATGCAGCCCTAAGCTATACTTAACCTTGTAGTCCTCCAAAGGTGTAAGTGCTTGTACTGTACCTCCAATGAGAGGACAGTGTTGCTCCTGTGCAGCAGAGAATGTACCAGTGCATGCTGGGATATTTCTAGGACAAGCGCTTGTACTGTACATCCAATGGGAGGACAGAGCTGCTTCTGTGCAGCAGAGAATGTACCAGGGCATGCAGGGCCATTTCTAGGACAAGTACTTGTACTGTACCTCCAATGGGAGGACAGTGTTGCTCCTGTGCAGCAGAGAATGTACCAGTGCATGCTGGGATATTTCTAGGACAAGCGCTTGTACTGTACATCCAATGGGAGGACAGAGCTGCTTCTGTGCAGCAGAGAATGTACCAGGGCATGCAGGGCCATTTCTAGGACAAGTACTTGTACTGTACCTCCAATGGGAGGACAGAGCTGCTCCTGTGCAGCAGGGAATGTACCAGGGCATGCTGGGATATTTCTAGGACAAGTGCTTGTACAGTACCTCCAATGGGAGGACAGAGCTGCTCCTGTGCAGCAGAGAATGTACCAGGGCATGCTGGGCCATCTCTAGGACAAGTGCTTGTACTGTACCTCCAATGGGAGGACAGAGCTGCTCCTGTGCAGCAGAGAATGTTCTAGGGCATGCTGGGCCATTTCTAGGACAAGTGCTTGTACTGTACCTCCAATGGGAGGACAGAGCTGCTCCTGTGCAGCAGAGAATGTACCAGGGCATGCTGGGCCATTTCTAGGACAAGTGCTTGTACTGTACCTCCAATGGGAGGACAGAGCTGCTCCTGTGCAGCAGAAAATGTACCAGGGCATGCTGGGCAATTTCTAGGACAAGTGCTTGTACTGTACCTCCAATGGGAGAACAGAGCTGCTCCTGTGCTGCAGAGAATGCACCAGGGCATGCTGGGATATTTCTAGGACAAGTGCTTGTACTGTACCTCCAATGGGAGACAGAGCTGCTCCTGTGCAGCAGGGAATGTACCAGGGCATGCTGGGCCATTTCTAGGACAATATCTGATACAGTAAACTTCTGAAGTAGTAAACAACTTTTTTCCCGGTCCCATGGAGTTTACTATAAGGAGATTATACTGTAATGGCTTATTGGTCACCTCCTGTATGCAGACTCAGCTGAAGCTGGTTCTTTAGACTTTTTTTTTTTTTTTTTTTACAAAACTTTATTATTTATGACATCAGAAGAATAGCTCCTATTGACGTTTTTCTTTAGAAGAGTCTTATCTAAAGAGCAGAGCTGCTACTGTCTGTTCGGTATGACATTATTTTGACATTTCCTCCCTATTGTACTCCTATAGTAATATGTAACATCACCCCCTCAATTGCTTCGGAGTGCTGTGACTGCAGCGAAGTGGGGGCAGGAATCCCGCTGCACGGAGTAAAAAAAAACAAGATGGCACCCCTAGCAGGCTATAAGTGAGGTGCGATTGATGGGCAAGCTATTCTGGCAATAATATTAATCTCAGCTGGGGGTAAATGAGGCTAATAGAATCTATTCTGAGAATTTCTGCTTTAATTGCAGTTTTCTTTAAAGGGAACTAGAGCTAACCTAAAGAAAAGATTCTATACATACCTGGGGGTCCTTCCAGCCCCATACGCGCTGATCGATCCCACGCCGCCATCCACGAGAACCGGAGTAATGTCAGATATTGCAGCCCGGAAGCAGCCTTCCTCACTGAGTATCGCGCATGCTCAGTGGGAAGTTAGACATTATTTAGCTGAAGTATCTCCGCTTCCGCACCACGTACACTCCCGAAATTTTCAGGGGAGGGAGGGGACCCACAGATCCAGCTCTGTGTCGAATTGCAGCCCCCTAGCCCCGGTAGTTCCCGAGATAGGTTTGCTGCAATCAGTCTCGGGAACCAGCGGGGCTCGGCGGCTGCAATTCGGCACAGAGCTAGATGTGGGGGTCCCCTCCCTCCCCTGCAAATTTCGGGGGTGTACGTGGTGCGGAAGTGGAGATATTTAGGATGTTTCACACGTGGCTGCACAATGTAATGGGGCGCAGGCTCCTACTGCGCATGCGGGGCTGCAAAATCTGAGAGGCTGCAATAGCTGACATGACACTGGCTCCTGTCAGTGACGTCACCAGAGCTGCGCTACGCAGGAGAAGTGCGCCCTCTACGTATCTCTCCATACACTGCTGCAGAGATACGCAAAGCACCTCTGCTACGCTAGACTGGCGGCAGAGCGTGGTCCCGGTTCTCCTAGATGCGGGCAGTGGTGGATGGCGGCGTGGGAGCGATCAGTGCGTATGGGGCTGGAGGAAGCCCCAGGTATGTATAGAATCTTTTCTTTACTTTAGCTCTGGTTCCCTTTAAAAGGAACCTACAAATGTTCAGATCCTGTCATTAGAAATGGGAGACTAATAAGGGTGCGCCCACACATGCAATTTTGATTGGCCAATGACTGGTCTAATGACAGACCAAAAGTCTGATCAATATTTTTTTGGGGAGGATCAATGCTCCGCACACTGGAAATGATTTCTGATAGATTTGTGCTTCTAATCAAACTATTTAGGAAGAGAGTCATAATACCCAACCTCTTCTCTCCTCCCCAAGCTGATTCAGAAACACTGAATCGATTTAATATATCTGAAATGCAATGGATTATCTTATAATCAATGGAAAGCTTCAATCCTATTTGATTCTCCTTAAAGTGAACCAGAGGCCCCAGAAAAAAGATTTATACATACCTGGGGCTTCCTCCAGCCCCATACGCACGGATCGCTCCCACGCCGCCGTCCTCCGCTTCCTGTATCCGGCGGTACAGAGTCCCGTAGTTTCGGCCAGTCGGAGGCAGCACGCGGCCAATTGTTTGCATCACAGGGGCTCCCGGCATACCCTTACGCGTGCGGTTGCATACTGCGCAGCCGCACGCGTAAGGGTATGGAGGGAGCTCCTGCTCATGCGGACAATTGGACGTGTCCACCGGAAGTGACTGGACCCGGTACCGGCAGATCCAGGAAGCAGGGAATGGCGGCGTGGGAGCGATCCAGGCTAATGGGGCTGGAAGAAGCCCCAGGTAGGTATAAAATCTTTTTTCTTTTTATTACTATGGCGTCTATGGTTCCTTTTAAAGCAGCAGGGACAGCCATATTATCCCAGGGAAAAAAACACACATATAAGTACTGTTATAATTACATAACCGATGTATTGTTCTGTCCAGGTTTTGATTTCAGTGAATTTTATATAGTAAATAAACTATTCCAGGCATTTTCAATCTTTACTGCCTCTGGCTGAAACCAATCCGGATGTCATTTCCTCCCTTACTCTGTTTTTCCTCCTGTCTGAAATTGTGCATGCATTGCCAGACCTCCTCCCCACTGCACTGTCGTATCTAGCTTGTTTTGTAAACACGTGAGCACAACATAGATCATATTTCAGCAGCTTTTGCAGAGGGGCGAGGTATATTTCCCTTCTCAGCCTGTCACACTGAACTGCCCTCAGCTAATCAGTGAGGAGCAGGAATATGGGAGGGGAGATAGCAAGGTTCCATCTTCCCGGCAATGTACCAGAATAGAGCCAGGCTGACTGAGATAAGATTAATTACCGCAAAAACATTTATGATTGTATTGGAATGCTTGCAGTGCAGACTGAATGTAGACTACCTAATAAACACCAAACAGTGGGTAAATTTGATTTTATGGCTGACAATCCTGCTTTAACACAAAAATCCCTTCATACACACACAGACAGAGAACAGACTGCTCGTCCAATCAACACGACTTGGAAAAATAACTTTTATTTCACAATGCATTTATTTCTCTGTGTGGCATAGTAGGTAGTGAACCATTGCCATACATGTCCCAGGTTTTTGTCCATAGTTAATGGCTTCGCCAAAATGGAGTCTCTGTTCGGTGGAGGAAAGCGAGGAGAAGCCAGCATGGAGCAGTAATGAAATCCATCACATTATACAAGGAAATGCCCTGTGGTGGTCCGGAGGGACCCCCCTCACACAGACGCATACAGAGAATGACATCTTCTCATCTATATTCAGCCTGCAGGAACAGATCACAGGGGACGGCCTGAGGTAACACTTCGCCTTGCTCACCACAAAACACCACCAGCGCTTTCACCGCACCGGCATAAATATTGGAGGTGCGAAGCGGGGAAAAATAAAACAGGATGTCAGCAATTTGCAGCAGCTGTCAGACTAAATTGCACATGAGCACCGGAAGGGAGGGAGCCTGGAATGGCGGGGTGGACACAGGCCAGTAAGCGCACAAATAAAGTCTGTAGGTACTTTCCGCAATAAATATGCACCCCCGCCTTGGCGTCATGCTCTGGGATTCTGGGTATGCCATTCATTTTTGAAAAGAATAAAAAGAAACAAATTGCAGAAAGGTTATTTTCCTGCTTGCTGCAATCCGGTATCGCATGAAAGAGAAAACCACATCTGATAGGACAAGAGCTCTGTATGAGGTGAGGGACCTTTTTATAGCAGCACCGTCACTTTAACATGGATCTGTTAACATACGAGGGTTGTCCAAAAAGTAACAGTTGTAACAGGTATTCTTTCTGTGTAATGTAACTTGCATCTGTCAGGATATCCTCTTTCCCTGCACTGCTTGTCACCTGACTGCAGAACGCTGGTAACTGTTTGTTCGGCAACATTAACATGAAGCCTCCCTCTCCTTGCCCATGGGTGAGGAGGGTGATGCTACTACAACAAAGGGATTGAAAAGTTGTAAAAAGATATGAAAAATGGTTAAAGTGTACCTGTAGGAAAAACAGTGCCCCAAAAGGGAACTCGCCTCAATAGAGGAAAGCCTCTGAATAAACCAGAGGCTTCCTCCGCCCCCTCCACTGGCCCGTTCCAGCGATGTGTCCTCTGTCAACAACCTCTTGTCGATGGCTCGCGCCTGGGCAATAGAAACCCTGATTGTGTTTGGCATTTTCCGCGGAAGCCCAAGTGGGTCTGTTCTACTCTGCAAGCGCAGTCGGACACGCTCCATTTCATACGGGATCTCATACAGGAGCGCAGTTGAAAGCTTCAGGAGGACACATCGCTGGAACGGTGAGGTGGAGGGGGACGAGGGAAGCCTCCTGAGGTAAGTATTTAACTTTTACATTTCATATCTTCTCAGGTTTGCTTAACATGTACTGGAGAACTGCAGCTCGGGTACAAAATCAGATACTTACCTCAAGACAGGGAAGCCTCCAGATTCTAGTGAGGCTTTCCTCGCTACTCTGTTGTCTCCCATCGCTGAGCGCGGCATTGTCGCTAATTACATCGGGGCCGCACGGCTCCTCTTCCTGTATCACGACCACGCAATAGCTGACCCAGCCCCGCCCACATATGCGCAATAAGCTGGAGCCGCGGGCTCCAAGGGGCACATTAGGGCTCGCACGGCCATGATCAAGGAAGAGGAGCTGGGAGTCCCCGATGTCAAGGGGGGGGGGGGGGGGCCACGCTCTGCAACGGAGGCTTCAGACGAGCGAGGGAAGCCTCAATCAGAAGGTACGATATGTCTTATATAAAATAAATGTTTCCTTAATAGATTAAAGAAAGATGGCTGTTACTTTCTGGAGGACCCTCATACACTATTATAGGTACCATAAGGAGCCACAGCATCTTTGTTACATCCCACATTCATTATTGTGCACCCAGAGAGCCCCCACAATGTCACAGTCTACACCAGGGCTGGACACAAGAATACAGAGTCCCTGGAGAGATTCTGACCAGTGCAGCAATCAGCTCGATTGACAACAATCTGAGAAAACTCAAAACATAGGGGACAGCTATCAGGGTCAGTACACTGAGAAAGGATATGGCGTGTAAGAAAGAAGCTCATAGTTAGCTTATGGTAACCGCTCCTTAGCAACAGTGTCTGTTTGCAGAATGTAAATATAGTGTGTTCTTTTTAAAGGTATCCAGGTCAATGCAGAAATAATGAAGCGGCCATAACAGATCTGCTCTTAAAGGACAACTGAAGTGAGAGGGATATGGAGGCTGCCATATGTATTTCCTTTTACACAATATCAGTTGCCTGGCAGCCCTGCTGATCATCTTCCTCTAATATTTCTAGACACAGACCCTGAACAAGCATGCAGCAGATCAGGTGTTTCTGACATTATTGTCAGATCTGACAAGATTAGCTGCATGCTTGTTCCTGGTGTGATTCGGACACGACTGTAGCCAAATAGATCAGCAGGACTGCCAAGCAACTGGTATTGTTTAACAGTAAATAAATATGGCAGCTTCCATATCACTCACTTCAGTTGTCCTTTAAAAGGGCCGTTATCCTGATCTTTGCTGTCTATCGAGTCAGTGACTTCTATAATAATCCCGCAGGTCACTAGTTCCAATGCTTCATATTCTGCAAGCTTGTCGCTGGCCTGTGGCCTACTAAGTATTGGAATGAAAGACATCCCTCCCATGTATGTGTAGCTATTACCTTCACAAATCTTAAATATTTCATACATCAGATTCGGTAACAGAAGTTTGAGTTTTTACAATGAATATCTTACTAAACAACATGGCTTCCTGGACTGTTCCTCAGTGAGGTGACAGGTTGCAAGCTTTATTAGTCTAATACTTCACAAACACGGGCAGCCATTACTGTTCCTCAGTGAGGTGCCTGTCTAATGCTGTGTACAACAAGCTCCAGCCTCAAGAATGTTGATTCACACATGGGCAGCCATTACCATTCCTGATGTGACTGGACCCAAGCTTCTTACAAGGCTTCACAAACATTGGTTCAAACATAGGCAGCCATTACAGTTCCTTTAGTGAAGTGACTGACTAAAGCGGTGTACAAGGATATGGTCCCCGCCTCATGAATACTGGCTCCAAAATTGACAGACACTGCTGTACCTCAGCGAGGTGACTGACTTCAAGCTGTTTACAGGACTTTGGCATCGAGAATATTGGTCCCCACACTGGCAGCCATTGCTGTCAGGTGACTGACTTCAAGCTGTTTACAAGACTTACAAGGCAAAGTAACAGACTCCCCAGTTGTTCACAAGGTTTAAGTCTAAAGCTACGTACCGACTTTTCCCGTGACGAGCGATCATTTTCATGATTTCACAACGTGGGTACATGTGCATGATTAAGCAAACGACGACTCCCGCCCAAAGGCCGCAATGGTTTGAACTCTCATTTGCACCTGTCGTGTGTTCCCCTGGGTAGGAAAATGGATTGGGGAATGCTCATTCGTCGTGTCGCTGAGGGTTCCCCAAGTACGGCCCTTAAGGCATATTTTGTACGGGAGGTTGAGCAGCGCACTTGTCAGGCAGTTACATGCAGCCTAATGGCAGCATTTAGTAACACCACAGCATTGCCTGGTGGGCAAAAACTGTCGCGTCTGAGGACCGAAACCGCCATGCTCAGATGCAACTTAATGGGGGCCTGCCTGTCTACTGCCAGTGCTAGCAAGCACCCAATCGGTGAATGGGAGCAAATGACAGGTTCATGGAAAAGAGGCCTAGTGATTACTGGCTGAGGTACTGGTAGCCATTGGTGTTTTTGTGTGAGGTTATTGGCTCCGAGTCGTTTCCCTCATCATTACTAGCTAACCTCTTGTCAACTGTCAGCTTGTCTCTGTCAGATGACTGGCTCCTAGCTGCTTATTATTGGACATTCTGGAAGCCATTTCTGTTCCTCAGTGACATAACTGGGCCTCAGCTTTTTACACAGCTCAAGTCCTACACATATTGCTTGCGAACACAAACAAGCAGGTATTGCCATTCCTACATGAGATGGATGGCTAGACCTGGCAGACAATTCTACTAACAAGGACGTTTCCACTGCCCCAGTAGTGACTACAAAACTTCTTTCACAGGAATATTCTTTTAATTACACAAAATAGCTAAAACGGCGGCCATTTTGAGGCAGTTGCTTTATAGTCTATTAAAAATGGCTGCCGGTACTGTGACATCACAGGTTCCTAGGCAATATATGCATACAGAAGACAAAATAACAGCTTCTGAATCCTACTGATAGAATGAGAAGGCTTATAACATAGATGCATCCATTGTGTGGGTGATCAGACTGTGGAAAAAAGCACCATTAATGTAAAACATCCTTCCTGTAGACAGGAGATATGACCCACTGATAAGAGAATGGGCTAAACGTTTCCACAATTGCGTATGACCGCGCCCGCTAATTAAATAGAAGCTCCATTTTTATAACTATTTATATATTAACAAATAGTCTACCAGTAAAATAAGTGCTTTGCACGGGGGCGTAGCAATAGGGGGTGCAGAGGTAGCGACCGCATCAGGGCCCTTGGGCCAGAGGGGCCCCGAAGGGTCCACCCTCTATCACAGTATTAGCTCTCTGTTGGTCCTGTGGTGGTAATAATCACTTCTATAGATGCTTTTAATAGTAGTAATCATT
Source organism: Hyperolius riggenbachi (assembly GCF_040937935.1). Taxonomy (NCBI): domain Eukaryota; kingdom Metazoa; phylum Chordata; class Amphibia; order Anura; family Hyperoliidae; genus Hyperolius; species Hyperolius riggenbachi. The sequence goes on along the minus strand of NC_090651.1, from coordinate 19,852,152 downwards.
AACAAACTGTTCCCCATCCCCTTCTTGCAACTCTGACACTGTGGTTGTCCTTCGCAGGTTTTGGTGCGCCATATCAATTGTTATGTATAGAGTGCTTGGGGGGGCCCCATGTAAAACTTGCACCAGGGCCCACAGCTCCTTAGCTACGCCACTGGCTTTGCATCAGCCTACAAAATGGCTGCCTCGTCACGTCAGACAAGGTTTTCCAGCATGCTAAACCGTCGAAAACAAGTCTGCACATGTCTGGTAATGTCTATATATGATAGCAAGGAGAGGTGGCTGCGCTTCCCAAAACAGTCTATGTATGGACTGTATAGGAGTCCAAACAAACTATGAACAACTGGTTTAGATGACAAAAGTTACAGATGTGGATGAGCCTGTTCTAAGCTCCAGGTCCCCCTTAAAGTAAAGGTAATACAAGTTAAAATGGAACTAAACACAGAACTTCCTCTTTGCTCTAAAAAAATAGCCTCAGCATGATAACCTTTATGGGCAAAAGGTCTTCATTACAATGAATGGAAATCCTAAAAAAAACCTGAACTTTTACTTGGTTTTCCTTCTGCAGAGGGCACTGAAAGGGTCAAGCCTCAGTGTTTACTATATCGAGAGTTGCCTAGACACAGCTCTCCTGCAGTCTATTCACAGCTGCTGATAATAACTAATTTGACAAGTTGTTTTGCCTAAACAAACACAGAGAAGTGAATTTCTTCAGCAACTATATGTGGAATGAAGACTTTTCATTGTGTCCTGTGAAAGAGTTCGGGTCCCAAGAAACTGTAGACAAAAGACACCGATTTGTCAAAAATGTGGATTCTTTTTTTCCTCCAAGGTGGAAAGTCATTCCTCTAGGTAGCACTGTTTGCATTTTTAGTAAAGCAATCCTTACAAAAGTCCAACGTTGCGATAAACGCCTACTGGAAGAATACGCAACTTTTCTTCCTCCGACCACAGTGTATGCCCAAGTCTACAGATTCTAGAGATTTTCTACCTAAAGCTTTGTACCAATGTTACATTAAACTAGAGGTGACCAATAAAGACCGCCTCTGAGACACTAGTGTGTGTACAGTGACACTCCTCGTGGACTGACTTAGCTGAGCATTGGCCCTGGGTATTGTTCTCCTCACTCACCCCGCCCCCTCTGATGCGCCTCTTGTACTGTTCCATCCCCCTCCCACCTGCATAGCAACAGGCAGCTAGCAACGCATCTGTGCAGCTTCGGACCCAGACTGTTGCCTGAGGTATTCGATCCCTCCCAGGCTCAGAAAAGGAATACGATTTAATGGGGTTAGTACCTTGCCTTGGGCCCCATTAAATCTTGGTTGTTGGGCCCCCTTGAAGCCCACTAGGCCCCAGGCAGTTTCCTAGCGGGTAATCATGCTCCTCCCAGGCTTCAAATACATTTCCGTATTGTAGAAAGACAGTGACGGATAAAAATGGTCAATGAGATGTTAATAATTCTGTCTTGTGTGCAAATTTTATGCAAGCTGTAGGCAGCTTGGAAACCGGCCAATCAAACAAAAACACTGTTGCATCTGATTGGTCAATTCCAATCCGCATACAATTTGCATGAAAGTCAGAATAATTAGCATATACTGACCATCTCTAGCCAGATAGTTCTTGCCCCCTCTCTGTGTCGTGAATGAACAATTTGGTAAATAAAGTTATTTGTGTTTATAGCGTTCTCTCTCCTGTCGTAAGAAGAATTTGCCTAATCAGTAATTCCCATAAGATACCAATTATAATTATTTGGCAGTGAACACTAACGTTTTTCATAAAAGCGCATTTTTGATGGATACTCTTTAAAAAGAACCTGTGGTAGCAATTATGTGGGTGTAGTGTGTCAAGTGTAGTGAGGTGACAGGTGTGCTTTAAACCAGGGGATGAACATGGCTTTGGCTACTCCACCATGCGGGGAAGGGGGGTGCAGAAGTTCAGAGGGGTAACGTGCTCGGGGTTCCCAGCTCTCCACACTGAGCTCAGGAAGGTAATAATAGGCAATACAATAATATATATATAGTCAGAAATGGTCAAAACAAACAAATCTACCCTCCGCCACAGCTACTTGGATTTGTCCATAATATGCAACCTGAATGTATCCATGGTAAAAGAAAAAAAGTCATTTATCTGTATATCGTTATTAAGATATATATTATATCTTGTCATCCATTTCATATGAATAACCTTAAAAAAAGGGGGGGGAACAATCTCTATTGGAAGTTTTGGACTCTGTTGCAGAGAATTCTGGGAGGAGTCCTCCGGTCTGGCACAGAAGACGTCATGTGACCTCAGGGGAGGGCTAGCCATCAGCGTCTATTTTATGAGCTGGAAAACAAGAGAGACAATTGTGACTGCCTTTTACTTGTCAACAAAATACTTGTCAAAAATTAAAACTTTATTGATACTTTAACCACTCCCATTAAAAGGTACCTTAAAGAGGAACTCCAGTGAACATTTTACTGTTGGCAGGTGATGTAGCCGCTGCATGGTTTTTGGCAGTTGGAAACAGCTGTAAACAGCTATTTCCCACAAAAGTTCAAACTTTTCTTGAGGGAGGGGTTACTTGTGGGAGGGGTTTCACCACAATATCAGTCATACAGCGCCCCCTGATGGTCTGTTTGTGAAAAGGAATAGATTTCTCATGTAAAAGGGGGTATCAGCTACTAATTGCGATAAAGTTAAATCTTTGGTCGGAGTTTCTCTTTAAGTGAAACAAAGGTGGCTAGATTTTGGGTCAAAATGATAATTTCCAATCTAATTTCTGATTTAGAGGTCTGATCTAATTTTCGAATTTATACAGAAGTGATCGGAAAATCAATCAGAAAAGTGATCGGAAATCAGATTGGATGTGTCAGAAATTACCAACGATTTGACCCAAAATCTGATGGAAAAGTGCATAGTGTGTATCAGGAATACCTGGGTTATCTTTATTTGAAATCTTGGCATTGGGTAGAAGCGAAAGACAGCTCATCCTGCTGCAGGCAAACTTCGGGTGGCGTTGATACTATTCCCCCATCGAGTTGTCGCAACTCAGGGGAGAATACGTAATTTTTTTCTCCTAGTGCCAAAATTACCGGTAGCCATTGTGTGCCGCTATAGACGTAATTCTCATTACCGCCTATTGTGGTGGCCAAAGCTTTGCGCCAAAATGTGCTTTATCCAGCCCCCTGTAACTTAGGTCTGCATGTCAATCATGCCTGTCCCGCTCCTTGCCTCTGCTTTATATCTGGTCATGCTCCTCTCCCCTCCGAAGTATATACAGAAGCACATAGCGTCACTGACCTTGATTCCTTATAGCAGGACAGCGGCTCCGCTTCTGTATATACTGTATATTCCTGCGTATAAGACTACTTTTTAACCCTTGAAAATGATCTGAAAAGTTGGGGGTCGTCTTATACGCCGGGTGTCATTGATGCCGGGTGATACGCCCTATCCTGTTACCGCCCCTCAGATCTCCCTGCTGAGGACTGTAGTGAAGCGGCGCAGGCGCACATGTGCAAGATCTGAGAGACAGAGAAGGAAGTAAATAGGATACAAGGGCGGGGCCAGAAGGGTGAAAGAGGCGTGTTTTATATGCACAGCGCAATTTATTCTCCCATACCGCTCTGATAAACAGGTAGCTAAGGAGAGTTGACCAATCCACTTAGGGAGAGTTGACCAATCCAACCAGTCAATCACCTGTATAGTGTTAAATACTGGGTACCACATACAGTACAGCACCAGTATCTGTTCATACATAACACCAGTATAAATATATATATATTTTTTTGGTGTGGTGTGCGTTAAAAGAGGGGTAGTCTTATATGGTTAGTGTATCCCAAACTCTATATTTTAACTGGAAAAGTTGGGGGGGGGTCGTCTTATATGCCAAGTCATCATCGTAAGGGATGGGGGGGCGGAGCGTGACCAGATATAAAGCAGAGGCTAGCAGCAGGACAGGGGTGAGTGACATGCAGCCCTCGTCTGCTTCAAACAGACCTCTGATGCTTGTGTTCCCCGCCATAGAGAAAGAACGAGAGGCGGACGTTATGCTTCAGGCTCCCTGCAAAGCAGCAGGCACTCTGCAGCTGAGGCGGCTCTGGATCAGCCCCTGTTGGTGCGAGTCCTGTGCTTTTGGGAGAGAAAAGGTGCGTCTTATGGTCCAAAAAATACGGTGGGTAATCTTCAGACCTACAGGGCCCCGGATACCAGGGGAGATGCCAAAGTTTTACAACTTACACTTAAAGGGATACTGTAGGGGGGTCAGGGGAAAATGAGTTGAAGATACCCGGGGACTTCTAATGGTCTCCCACAGACATCCTGTGCCTGCGCAGCCACTCCCCAATGCTCCGGGCCCCGCCTCTGGTTCACTTCTGGAATTTCAGACTTTAAAGTCTGAAAACCACTGCGCCTGCGTTGCCGTGTCCTCACTCCCGCTGATGGCACCAGGAGCGTACTGCGCAGGCCCAGTATGGTCTGTGCCTGCGCCGTGCGCTCTTGGTGACATCAGGGGAAGCGAGGACACAGCAACACAGGCGCAGTGGTTTTCAGACTTTAAAGTCTGAAATTTCAGAAGTGAACTGGAGGCGGGGCCGGAGCATCGGTGAGTGGCTGCGCGGGCACAGGATGTCTGCGGGGGACCATTAGAAGCCCTGGGTAACTTTAACTTATTTTCCTCCGACCCCCCTACAGTATCCCTTTAAGTTCCACCCCTATAGCATACAAAAGTTCAGTACTGGAGCTTCGCCCCAATCTCAGACCTGCTGGGAGGCGGAACCTCTAACAGAGAAGCAGATGATTGTCACACGGGTCAGTATTGACTCACATTGCTTTGGTATCCTAAGTGGCTCATTGTCTCCAGACATGACTTGATGGAGGACGCCTCTGAACTGGTACAGAATCTTCAAACTCTTCTCCTCCCCGACACATGGGTCATAAAAACCTGGAAGACCAGACTGAAGGCAACAGAACTTAGCATGGGTATTTAGGAAGATGTTCAAAACTTTACATGGCAAGACTGTAGACATAGTATATCACATGGTAGACTTATGGTAAACTTTATGCGGTATTATATATCAGAACTGTCTTGATATAGAGGGATGAAGATGGCACATTGATATCTAATGGACCAATTATCACATCAGGAGCACTTATGAAGTCCAGTATCCACCACCAGTCACTCAGGACTAAAACTTGGGGGTCTCTGTGCGCTGACACAGTGACACTTTTGGTTCCAAAACAATGACACAGTTACAACTGATCTCAGAAGGACACAGTGACATGTAGGGTCTCAAAATGAAATTTGAGGGGTGGTAAGGAGGTTTTTATTGCTTATTTACTGTTAAAAGTTATATGGATCTTTGCTATTAAACAAATGCAATGCATACTATCATATGGACTTCCTGCGAGAAGCCCAATTTTTCAAAGACCCAAAATGTTTTGTAAATTTTTTGAAAATCTTTGAAAATAAAACATTTTTTCAAAAAAAAATGAAATTTGTGGGTCTCTGAACAATGTGACAGTGCGACACTTGGGTTTCTCAGAATAACGGCACAGTGAAAACGGGGTGCAGAAAAGGAAATCTTTGGGCCTCAGAATAACACCAAAGCAGAGAAAAATGGCACCAGGAAATTTGGCCGCACCATGCGCCGCCATAGGACGTAATGTGAATTACGGCTATGGCTGTGTTCAGACAGTAATTTGGGAACGTTAAAAGACTGAGCCAAAATTATTTTTAAAACAGCATATTATGTCTTACCCCGAGAGGACGGCGGCCTGGAGGAGGAATAGTAATTAAAGGAACACTATCAAAACAAGTGTTCTAAAATGACAATGTACAAATGTCTAAATAGCTGTGTAAACATTTTCCTACTTTTCATGTTAAAGAGACTGAAGCGAGAATAAATCTCGCTTCAGAGCTCATAGTTAGCAGGGGCACGTGTGCCCCTGCTAAACCGCCGCATACGCGCCGCTAAACGGGGGTCCCTTCACCCCCAAACCCCCCACTGCGACACTTGGTCGCAGGCTTGGTCACTCCTGGAGGCAGGGCTAACGGCTGCAGCCCTGCCTCCATTCGCGTCCATCAGCCGCGCATCGCCGCCTCTCCCCCGCCCCTCTCAGTGAAGGAAGACTAAGAGGGGCGGGGGAGAGGCGGAGATACGCACTGACAGACGCGCGTGGGGCAGGGCTGCGGCGGTTATCCCTGCCCCAACCAGGAAGCGCTCCCCCGCATTACGGAGGGGATTTGGGGGGACAGGGACCCTCGTTAAGCCGCGGGATAGCGGCGTTTTAGCAGGGGCACACGTGCCCCTGCTATATATGAGGTCTGAAGCGAGATTTATTCTCGCTTCAGACTCTCTTTAAGTATCAGAGGCAAAAGCTTTAATTCATTGTGTGTAGGATTTATCTCTATTGGAACAAATCATTCGCAAAAGGGGTGTCTGCTTCAATGCGCAGCCAGTGTTTTTTACATATCAGACTACAGAGTAGGTTTCTTTGAAAGCAAAAAAGTATGAAAAGCTGTGTCACCGACAATTACAAATGTTAATAACGAGTTACATTTCCTCTCCTCTCTGCAGACAGCTCAGTCAGAGACAGGCAGCTAGTGAGAGCTTTCTCACACACACAGGATTAACAGATGCACTGTGAGGGAATACCACCTCCCCTCATTGTTCACTCTGCCGTCACATTTGGCCAGACTTGTAGTCAGTTAAAGGTAGCCATACACTGGTCGATTTGCCATCAGATTCGACCAACAGATAGATCCCTCTCTGATCAAATCTGATCAGAGAGGGATCGTATGGCTGCCTTTACTGCAAACAGATTGTGAATCTATTTCAGCATGAAACCGATCACAATCTGTGGAGCTGCCGCTGCCCGCCAGCTATACATTACCTGATCTGGCCGGCGCGACTCCCCCAGTCTCCGCTGTCTTCTTCTCCACACTGGTCTCCGGTCCGGCTGGCTTGCTTCACTGAACTTCCTGTCCAGGGGAAGTTTAAACTTCCTGCCGGGACAGGAAGTTCAGTGAAGCTGCAGCCCTGGAGCGGAGAAGACGACAGCGGAGACCGGGGGAGTCGCGCCGGCCGGAACAGGTAATGTATCTCCGCTGTATTGCGTCAGTCGTCGGGCATTCGAACGCCGCTATCGACACACTCCCAACCCGCCGGCGATCGAGAAAAATCTTCCGCACGGAGGGATCGACGGGAACGATTGATTTCGGACAGAAAACGATCATTCTGTCAGCGTTTGCACAACGATTTCACAGCAGATTCGATCACAGTGATCGAATCTGCTGTATATCGGTGGGAAAATCTTTAGGTGTATGGGCCCCTTTAGAGTGAAATGCATTTGATACTGTAAACAAAAGAGATAAGCAAGTGAAATGTAAACATCATTATTTACCAACACTTCAGGAACTCATTCAATCCCAGGTTAAAAAAAGCATGTTTATCAAAAGTGTTCTTTTAACCCCGCCGGGACTCTTGCAGAAGCAGGGGGAGCTTCGGCTTCACCCTGCGCCCAAATGTCCCGGCACCGTATGCTAACAACACAACAACACACTAAATCTGGACAAAATGGAATTTAGGATCTTCCCACCCCAGCCATCCCTGACCCTCCCAGTTGTGAATGTCACTATTAACCACACTACCATTCGCCCTACCTCTCAAGCCCGCTGTCTGGGTGTCACTCTAGACTCCGCACTCTCCTTCACCCCCCACATCCAAAACCTCACAAAATCCTGCAACTTCCAACCCAATAACATCTGTAAAATGCGCCCTTACCTGACCACTGCCACCAAACCTCTCATCCATGCCCTCATATTTTCCCACCTTGACTACTGCAATGCCCTGCTGTCTTATCTCCCTATGACCCGAATAGCCCTGCTGCAGTCCATCATGAATGTGGCAGCCAGAATTATCCACTCCTTCCATCATTCCACCACGGCCTACAAATCTGTCCACAAAACCTGTCCAACCTACATTTCTGATCTTACTCAGGGGTACACACCTAGCCGCTCACTCTGCTCCTCCCATGAACTTTGCCTGACCCCCCCCCCCCATCACCCAGTCCCATGCACGCCTCCAGGACTTCTCAAGAGCTGCTCCAACACTGTTCCTACCTCCACTCATTAGGGGAGCACCCTCCAACATCTTCAAGAAGGCCCTCAAAACTCACTTTTTCACTCTGGCCTACCACCCCTCTAGATTGTAAGCCTTTGGGCAGGGTCCTCCTCCTTGTGTCTCCTACCTGGTCACAGACCTCCATTACTGTGCACCCATGCTATGCATCTGAGTGAACCTAACTTGCCTAATCTCCATGCTTCCATCCAGTGACTGACTAAGCATTACCTTGTACTCATACTGTGCTGCGTGATTTGGTTTGCATGTATTGCTGTATTGTCATATCGCTGAATGTCACACCTAAACATTGTATGTAACCTTAACTAATGTCCAGCGCTTCGTAATATGTTTGGGGCATCATAAATAAAATAACCTGTGGAGGGTCTCCAAACAAAACATAATGGCACTTGGGGACCCCAGAATGACAATTAGTGGTCCTGGAAAAATGACTACTGGGATCCCTCTGGTTGCCTCTGAACGGTGACACAGGGATAACTGGTTGTCTCCGAACAACAACAGAAAGACACCTGGGAACCTTTAAGCCATGACACAAGGATAACTGGGGGTCTCTGAACCATGACACGGGGATAACTGGGGGTCTCTGAACCATGACACGGGTATAACTGGGGGTCTCAGAGCCATGACACAGGGATAACTTGGGGTCTTGGAACCATGACACAGGGATAACTGGGGATCTCTGAACCATGACACAGGGATAACTGGGGGTCTCTGAACCATGACACGGGTATAACTGGGGGTCTCGGAGCAATGACACAGGGATAACTGGGGATCTTGGAGCAAAGACACAGGGATAACTGGGGGTCTCGGAACCATGACACAGGGATAACTGGGGATCTCGGAACCATGACACAGGGATAACTGGGGGTCTCGGAGCAAAGACACAGGGATAACTGGGGGTCTCAGAACCATGACACAGGGATAACTGGGGGTCTCAGAACCATGACACGGGGATAACTGGGGGTCTCAGAACCATGACACAGGGATAACTGGGGGTCTCAGAACCATTACACCCAGGCACCTGAGGTTCTAGGATAATAATAATTCCAGCATTTGAATAGCACTTTTCTCCTTTAGGACTTAAAGCACTTGGATGGGCACGCTCAGCAGGCAGTGGCAGTGTTAGGGAGTCTAGCCCCAAAACTCCTTACTGAATAGGTGCTGACTTACTGAAATAGGAAGAGACAAGATTTGAACCCAGGTCTCCTGTGTCAGAGGCAGAGCCCTTAACCAGTACACTATGCAGCGAATAACACACAGACAGCTGGAGGTCTAGGGACAAGGACACACAGACAGCTTGAGGTGTAGGGACAAGGACACACAGACACCTGGGGGTCTAGGGATAAGGGCACACGACACCAGGAGGTGTATGGACAAGGACACAGACAGCTGGAGGTCTAGGGACAAGTACACACAGACACTTGGGGGTCTAGGGATAAGGACACACAGACACTTGGGGGTCTAGGGACAAGGACACACAGACACTTGGGGGTCTAGGGACAAGGACACACAGACACTTGGGGGTCTAGGGACAAGGACACACAGACACTTGGGGGTCTAGGGACAAGGACACACAGACACTTGAGGGTCTAGGGACAAGGACACACAGACACTTGGGGGTCTAGGGACAAGGACACACAGACACTTGGGGGTCTAGGGACAAGGACACACAGACACTTGGGGGTCTAGGGACAAGGACACACAGACACTTGGGGGTCTAGGGACAAGGACACACAGACACTTGGGGGTCTAGGGACAAGGACACACAGACACTTGGGGGTCTAGGGACAAGGACACATGACACCTGGAGGTCTAGGGACAAGGGCACACAGACACCTGGGGGTCTATGGACAAAGGCACACATACACCTGGAGGTCTAGGGACAAGGACACACGACACCTGGAGGTCTAGGGACAAGGGCACACAGACACCTGGGGGGTCTAGGGATAAGGACACACAGACACCTGGAGGTCTAGGGACAAGGACACACGACACCTGGAGGTCTAGGGACAAGAACACACAGACACCTGGAGGTCTAGGGACAAGAACACACAGACACCTGGAGGTCTAGGGACAAGGGCACACAGACACTTGAGAGCACAAGAACATTTAGACAGTACTTTAATCCTACTTTCTCAAACTATTATACGCCATATACTGTAGAAGTAAAGATCTGTCTCGGGAAGCATTACGGGGCAGGGAAGAGGTTGAGGGCTGCTCACCTTTGAAGCTTCTGTAAGGATTAATTTGGAGTCTTTCACCAAGCACTGTAAAGGAACTGTCACATCAATCACCTTCACCCTCTCATTTTTCCGGCTATTATCCGTGACAAATTTACCGTACCAGGCATTTAATATGATCAGTCCTGCAACACAAACAGCAGAATTACTTTTATGGAACAAAAAAAATCAGATTAAAAAGTTCTTCAGTAAACCACTGTTCCGTATTTAAAGTGCACCGGTCCAGTAAAAAGGGCAAGTAAGGAACAAGGGACAGTCTTGCATCTTGTGCCGAGACGGACTACTGATCGAGTACAGGACATGTCTGCTAATCTGTCAATACGATTTAATTAGTTACGGGGTTTTTCGCCTTATGGACTAGAGCAATTTTCACCTTTCAGCGCATATCCCATTCATTAACCAATAACTTTATGACACTGAAATTATCTATATCTTGGGGGGGGGTTTTTGCCATCACTTAGGCTTTCTTTGGGTGGTACTTTTTGCTAAAACTATTTTATTCTAAATGCATTTTAACGGGAATAATAAGAAAAAATAGAAAAAAAAATTATTTCTCAGTTTTCAGCCATTAAAGTTTTTAAATAAAAAGTGCTACTGTGGATAAAACCCACACATTTTATTTGCCTATTTGTCATGGTTATGAGCCCTTTTCCACTGCAAAACACGTTTCTGACCCATTTTTGATATACGTTTTTTTTTGTGCGTTTGCATTTTTCTGATTGGCAAGTATTGTCTTGCTTTTTGAAAATAGATACTAGTGGTTAAATAAAAACAGAACGCAAATGCATTTCTATGCGTTTTTCATGCGTTCCTATACTTTATATTGAAACACGTTTTGCATCATAATCACACAGACATACATTTGCGTTTTTTTTAAAAATCGGAACGCAGCAGTGGAAAAGGTCACCCAAGATTCTTATTTTAAACAGGCTGCACTTAAGAATCAGCAAACGCATGCGTTTTGCATTTTTGGCATTAACGGAGCTAGTGGAAAAGGGCCCTATTACAATATTTAAATTATGACCCTAGTACAATGTATGGCGGCAATATTTTATTTGGAAATAAAGATGTATTTTTTTTCATCTTTGCGTTGGTCACTAATAAGTAGTCTTTATTTGCAAAAATAACAGTAATATACCCTCCTGACATACATATTAAAAAGGTTGGGTCTCTAACACAACTATTTATGAATTTATTTTTTTAAATGTCATTTTTTAATTATTTTTATACAAGTGTTTTATTTTGGTAACTATGGGAAAGGGGGAAGGTAAGGGGTTAATTAATAGGATATTTAACTTAATTTGGTGTATGTAGGAGTAATTTTATTATTTGGCCACTAGATGTTCCCCCACTTATTCCTGTGTACTGTGAACAGTGTGTGTGTTTTAACTTTCACAATGATTACTGGCATCTCATTCATGCCAATGATTAGGGATGTCGCAAACTGTTCGCAGCGGACAGGCCATGGGGAGTGACCTCGGGGCAATTTCCGCAATCGTCATACTATGCATTACTGCGCAGACGCTTTCTCTGCAGCCGCGCGTCCTTGATTGCACGCCTGCAGCCAGGAGCACTCTGCATATGCGTATGTCACGCAGAGCACTCCCGGCTGCAGGCGAGCGATCAAAGATGTGCGGCCACCGGGAAAGCGTCTGCGTAGTAATGCGTAGCATGATGAATGAGGAAATGACCCCGTGGTCATGCCCCATGGCCTGTTTGCTGCGAACAGTTCGGGCCAGCTCTACCAGTGATCACTAATCACAGGCATTTTGATCAGTAAATGGGAACATGATTTCTAATTCACCGATCAGTGTACTAACCACTGGCGATGAGGATGTGCAGGGGAACGTGAGCAGTGGCGATCACAGCAAGGTACGTATATTTACGGTGCATTTTGTGTACATTCCCACCCCCCTCCACACAAACTCCCCAACCCTCAGATTGTTTCTGAAGACAGGGTAGAAGCTTTGGAACAGTCTGGGGATGACATCACTTCCGGAGCAATTATGTTATATAGCAGTGATGGCTAACCTTGGCACTCCAGCTGTGGTGGAACTACAAGTCCCATAAGGCATTGCAATACTCTGACAGCTCTAAACATAACTCAGGGAGGCAGAGGCATGATAGGATTTGTAGTTTTATCACAGCTGGAGTGCCAAGGTTAGCCATCACTGTTGTATAGTATAGCTGAGTGTCTATTTCCGCTCTGTTGATATTTGGAGTTTGCCTGTACTATAGGTAAACTCCAGCGCCCAAATTATTCACTAGGCGCCCCCTATAGCTGCTACTTACATTGCAGTGCCCATATTACCAGGGGCCCCTCATATCCATTTTACCTGCTTCAGCCAGAGAGGCCCCCAGTATAAGTAGCCAAAGACAGCCCTCCCCAGTAGAGCTAGCATATGTGACCCTCACTATAGGTAGCCAGAAGTAGCATCCCCTCCCCCTCCAATAGCGATGCTTTAGCACATGATGACTAGCAAATCAGAGATTTGCATATCTATCACCTGACCAAACTGAGCACATGCTTCTCCATAAGTTCTCCTATACAGTACCATAACTACCCCCCCACAGTATCGGTAGCCAGTTTTGACGCCCATGCAGAGTGGCATAAGTGAAGCGTAAGAGAGTTTAGGAGAGAAGCGACTCGTCTCTCTAGGCTGCACCGGGGATCTACCATCTCTTGGATTAGGGTGCCCTCTCTCGCCACACGACCAGACGGTGGATCACATGACAAGCTAGTGATGGAGACTGGGACATCTGGAGATGGTAGATCACTGGTGGAATCTGGAGAGGTGAGTACCTTCTCTCTTATCCTGTGTCCTCTGCTCGCACTACTCTGCATGGGGGGGGGGAGGCTACCCCCTTTTCCAGTTTCCATGAGGTCCGCTGCAGACCCTCTTATTGCACCTGGGTGCTTATACGCCCCTCCCCTCTCCCAGTACCACAGCTATGCCAGCTGCTCACTACACCACCAGCAGGACCTACCATGCAGCAGCTTGCTGACCTCTGCTGAGGGGAAAGACCAGTGAGCTGGCCACAATACAAGTATGTTCGGTTTACCTTTCCCAGTGACAGGGGAACAGAGGTGGGAAAAGTTTGGTGGAGTGGTCAGTAAACTCAAGAGTGTAAAATGTAAAGAAACGCCTCACTTACCCATTCTAGACTCTTCAGCTTCTATAATTCTGCGCACAGATTCCTGCATTAAACGCACCTACGTGATATAAGACAACCAAAAACAGAATTCAGAGTTTACCAAGTATCTGTGACATGGGAAAACTGAAAATCACCATCATGAGTTCGTATTATATACTCATCTGTTCATAACACACACAAAAAAACCTTCAAAATGGGGTTGATTCCATAAGTGTATCTCCTGAACTATCGCTCCTTATTTTTAATATCTTATTCATAAAATAACTGTAAAGGAGTATAAAAAATAAATAAAAATAAAATAATATCGTATATACTATTGGATAAGCCAAACTTTTTATTCCCCAAAACATGGGTAGAAAGTATGTGTGTGTGAGTGTGTGTGTGTGTGTGTGAGAGTGTGTGTGAGTGTGAGTGTGTACTGCCCCCCAAAGCAGAGCATGCGTTGGAAATGTTGCCTCAGCCTTGATTATGTTATACAGTACACAGTAATGCTCCACTTTAATGGGAATCTAAACTTAAAAATATAAAAAAAGATCAACTTACCTGAGGCTTACCCGCGCCGTCACAAAGCGATCCTCCAGTCCCCCGCAGCGACTCTCTGCGATCTGGATGCGCAGTCCAGGTCCGTGCGCCTCCTGATCGTGCTCACATGGACTCTGCGCATGCATAGTATGGAAAATGTCTACTGCGCATGCTAAGAACGCCTCCAGCGACGGGCCCCATAGTGGCCTGTCTACTCGCCAGTCGGCCTGGGAGAGGGCAGCTGCGAGGGACTGGAGGGACATTTAATAACAGTGCGGGCACAGGGTGGCTGCAAGGTGCTAGCAGAAGCCCCAGATAAGTGAAACTTTTTTTTTTTAACTTCAGTTTAGATTTCCTTTAACCACTTTACCCCCCCAGTGCTAAATTTCTCCGTCCCTCTGCGCACTGCTTCACCCTCAGGGACGGAGATAGGCGCACTTGTTTGTTTACTGGCTGGGAGTGGGCGGGGACCTCGCGCGCACACTCCAGCCAGCCAGCACAGCAGGTGACTAATTGGATGTTAGGAACAAGCGTTCCTAAATCCAATTAGACGCGCCGATTGCGGACACAATGAAGACTGCTTCAAACAGAAGCAATCTCCATTGATAACAATAAAATGTAAACAAACGTGCAGCGTGCGATCGCGCGCCCCCGCGACCCGCGCGTGCACGCGCACACCCCCGCTCTGCAGTGCAATGAATGGTTATGGGGACCCCAGTCCCCAATAACCAACCATATCACAGAAAAAAATGAATCGAAGCAGCGCTGCAAGTTACAAATCGCGCTGGTGCTTCAGGGGTAAAACCCCTCCGTTGTGAAGTGGTTAAGATCTCAAGAACAGAAAAATGTCCAGTTCAGGTAAAAAAGAAATCTGCACAAAAACCGTACTAGGCAAGACTTGCTTTACAGAAAACACAAAATGATTAATTAAAATGCAATGTGAGCTTACTGGCCCTTTAAGACAAATACAGCAGTCTGCAAACTGAATGAAAAGATCATTTTAATTGCATTAAATTACAACAATTACTTATGTGGCGCTGATGGACGTCATAGCAATTATTAAACAAAGCGGGCATACCATCTGAAGTGGAGTATGAGGCCTTCATTAACGTCACCAACTACAGCAGACCTGAACTCAAAGAGAAAGACATACATCCCCTGCTGGCCTGACTGTTACTCAGAGAAAACTCCAATCCAGAATCCCTTCATAGTCCTTCAAAAGCAATTCTCAGAAAACCAACACTATTCTGAGCCTGGTGCGGCCATGTCACAAGTGGGCAGCATTTCCTGGCCTATACCATACACAGGAGTGGCTGAATAGCATTACAGATATGCAGGCAGGTAAAACCACTCTCAGCTGTTGTTTTATCTGTGTGGTTGGAGTTCTGCTTCAAAGGGAACCAGAAGAGAGAGAGTGATATAGAAGCTGTCATATTTATTTCCTTTTAAACAATACCAGTTGCCTGGCAGCCCTGCGGATCTCTGGGTGCAGTAGTGTTTAAATCACACACCTGAAACAAGCATGCTTCATCAGGGTCTATGGCTTAAAATATTAGAGGCAGAGGATAACCAGGACAGCCAGGCAACTGGTATTGTTTAAAAGGAAATAAATATGACAGCTTCCACATTCCTCTCACTTAAAGGAGAACTGTAGTGAGAGGCATATGGAGGCTGCCATAATTATTTTCTTTTAAGCAATACCAGTTGCCTGGCAGCCCTGCTGGTCTATTTGGCTGCAGTGGTGGCTGAATCACACCAGAAACAAGTATGCAGCTAATCTTGTCATATCTGTAAAATTTGTCAGAAACACCTGATCTGCTGCATGCTTGTTCAGGGGCTATGGCTGAAAGTATTAGAGGCAGAGGATCAGCAGGACAGCCAGGCAACTGGTATTGCTTAAATGGAAATAAATATGGCAGCCTCCATATACCTCTCATTACAGTTCTCCTTTAAGGATCCCTTTAACCTTCCTGGTGTTTTGATTCCAGTGGCCGCAGGAGGGTTTTTTAACCTAATTTTTTTTTATCATGTAGCTAGCTACATGATTCCCCCCTCCCTGTGGCCTCCCTCCCACCCCTCCGATCGCCGCCAGCGATCATCCCATCCGGAAATCCCGTTCTGACTGGGATTTCTTTCAGGGCTTCCCCCGTCGCCATGGCGATGAACGGAATGATGTCATCGACGTCATAGGGAGTCCCGATCCATCCCCATAGCGCAGCCTGGCGGTGACTGGCCAGGCTGCGCACGGGGTCTGCGGGGGGCGCCCTCTTTCGCGTGGGTAGCAGCAGATCGGCAGTGATCGGAGAAACACGCAGCTAGCAATCGGCCCACCAGGGCCCGAGCAGTGTCCTGCGGCGTTACTGGACGAGCTGAGCTCGTCTGTAACGCCCAGGAGGTTTTAATGGTTTCTAAGAAAACAACATTGCTACATTGTTCTCGCAATGCAGGCATGGTTAGAAGACATGCTACAAATATATGAAATATGTTAACGAATTGTACTTAGAGTGAACCTGAACCAAATAAATAAACACATGACGTAGCTGCAAATGAATATTACAAACTTACCTCGCTGTCAGTTCCTCTCAGAAGCTCACCATTTGCTTTTTACAATTCCTTCCATTTCTGACAAGATTTTATCAGAACTGAAACTAAAAGGACAACTGATGTGCAAGGTAATGTCCATGCTATGTCTCAAGTGGGCGTTATTACAACAGTGTGCTGACCAGGAAGCTGTTATGGGGTAATGGCCATTTTCAAAATGGAGGATGGAGAATTCCAATGATCACAGTGGACAAACAGGACGCATGAGAGGAGAAAGAAACCGGTAAGTATACTACACAGGAGGTAAGTATGACATGTGTATGTTTATTTTGACTTTTAGTTTTCAGTTCAGGTTTCCTTTAACCACTTTACCCCCGCGCGAACGGATTTCTCCGCCCCTTTTTCCATCCTTTCACCCCCAGGGACGGAGAAATCCGTACTTTGCGCACTCCCGCCGCTGTCCGCGTTCCCGCTCGTAAACACGCCGCCCGCCGCTAGTAAACACGCCGCCGCCCGCTCGCCCAGAGATTAACGAACGGGAAAATCCATTCCCGTTCGTTGCTCTAAGCCCCGCAATGATCCGCTGCCGCTCGGCTGAGCAGCGCGATCATTGTGAAAAAATAACAAAGTCCCAGCCTCTTTCTACTTCCTGCAAGCGTCCGGAAGGACGCTTGCAGGTCGCATGAAACAAATTGGTAATGTTGCCATCTTGTGGCCAAATAGTAAAACTACACCCTAACCATTTTCTACACACAAATAAACTTGTTTTACACAAAAAATTAACTCCTTACCTCCCACACTCCCCAATTATTTTTTTTTTTGTAATTATAAAAAAAATAAAAAATTTACAATAAAAAAAAAACCACATAAATAGTTACCTTAGGGACTGAACTTTTTAAATATTTATGTCAAGAAGGTATAACACTGTTACTTTATAAACTATGGGCTTGTAATTAGGGATGGACGCAAAACTGAAAAAAAATGCACCTTTATTTCCAACTAAAATATTGGCGGCAAACATTGTGATAGGGACATAATTTAAACGGTTTTATAACCGGGATAAATAGGCATATACATTTAATGGGTTTTAATTACAGTAGCATGCATTATTTAAAAACTATAAAGGCCGAAAACTGAAAAATAATAAATTTTTTCCCACATTTTTTCCTATTTTCCCATTAAAACACATTTAGAATAAAATTATTCTTGGCATAATGTCCCACCTAAAGAAAGCCTAATTGGTGGCGAAAAAAAACAAGATATAGTTCATTTCATTGGGATAAGTAATGATAAAATTATAGACGAATGAATGGAAGGAGCGCTGAAAGGTGAAAATTGCTCTGGTGGTCAGGGGGTAAAACCCCTCAGTTGGGAAGTGGTTAAAGCCGGGGAGGGGTTTGCCGGATCAGTTAGTGCTTATTTACCACCTCTGCACGCCGCCCCATCTGCAGCCATCCATCACTTTCAGTTTTAGGGTCACAGTATGGGGGGGGTGTTAACATTTTGCACATGGACGTGCGGTAGTGAGTGGTGGTGGAGGGGGCGGGGAGCAGGCAGCAGAGAGCCTGTTAGAAGGCTCTGATAGAAGGGGAAGGAGTGCTTTGCAGAAATTCCTATCCTGCATATGGATGCCTCTTCCCTGTTAGTCTGGCGACATTTGAATGTCGGAAAATTCTGGGAGTGGGGCTAGCGGGCCCAGAGAGTGGCAAACAAGGGAAACAGAGGCACACAAAGGCCTGCAGATGGGAACATGCCTTATTTCCCTCCCCCCCCCCCCTTTTTTTTTTTTAGATTTAAAGAACCGCCTCAGGTACTCTTAAAGAGACTCTGAAGCGACTTTAAAAACAGCTTTTTAGCTTATATTCTACATGGTACATGGGCAGGTCTGCCCCAGCTATAACACCGCTATCCCGCGGCTGAACGAGGGGTCTTTACCCCCCAAATCCCTTCCTGCAAAATCCACAACCAACTTGATCGTAGATTTTGCTCTTCCTGGAGGCAGAGTTATTAGCCGCAGCTCTGCCTCCATGCGTGTGTATCAGCCGGCGGATCTCCGCCTCTCCCCCGCCCCTCTCAGTGAAGGAAGACTGAGAGGGGCGGGGGAGAGGCGGCGATCAGCGCTGATAGACGCGCTGAGAGGCAGGGCTGGAAGACGCCATTAATATCTGCCTTGCACATATCACTGAACACCTGGATAAACCGAAGACATACGCAAGGATCCTCCTCCTGGACTTCAGTTCCGCGTTCAACACCATCTGCCCAAATAGTCTGCACGACAACCTGGAACAACTTGGTGTTGACCCAACCCTTTGCACCTGGATCAAGGACTTCCTTACGAACAGGACACAGCTAGTGAGACTCGGAGACTGCTCCTCCAGTGTGAGAACCACAAACACAGGCGCCCCGCAAGGGTGTGTGCTGTCACCAATGCTCTTCTCCCTGTATACAAACAGCTGCACCTCCTCTGTGGACACTGTCAAGGTCATCAAGTTTGCGGACGATACCACCATCGTAGGACTCATGGGTAATAAATCGGAGCGGGAATATCACAGCGAGATCGAGCGGATTCTCAGGTGGTGCTCAGACAACAAACTTGTACTAAACACAGCGAAAACGGTGGAACTGATAGTGGACTTCAGAAGGAACGCCCCACCACCCAGCCCAGTCATCATAGATGGTACCGAAGTCACCAGGGTACATAGCGCACGGTTCCTAGGCACCACCATCACGGAGAACTTGAGATGGGACGAAAATACCTCCACAACCCAAAAGAAGGCCCAGCAGAGACTGTTCTTCCTGAGGCAACTGAGGAAGTTTGGAATGCCCAGGGAGCTACTGACCAGTTTTTAAAAGGCGACCATCGAATCTGTCCTTTGCTCCGCCATCATTATCTGGTTCTCGGGGGCAAATGCAAAGGACAGGCTCAAACTCCAGAGTCATCAATGTGGCTGCGAGGATCATTGGGTCGCCCCTGCCACCCCTGGACCTTCTCCATGCATCCAGAATGAGGTCTAGGGCAAATAGAATCACACTCGACCCCTCCCACCCTGGTAATCACTTCTTCAGTCCCCTACGCTCGGGACGCCGCTATAGGTCCATCTACACCAAAACCACCAGGCGTAGGAACACTTTCTTCCCTCAAGCGATCACTCTTCTTAACTCAGACCCTCTCCCAAATTTCATCTCCTAAGCCCCTCCAGCACCTAGGGGCACAAACGAGCGCCCATAGGATGACATGGTCATCTTTTCATAACACTGTATACACCACTGCATTACATGGTGACAACCGCTCGATGTGTCACTGCTTTTGTGCAATGTTTTCTTTATAAACTGTACCATGTGTAGGGTTACTTGCACTGTCGTCACTTGCCAATATGTTGTAAAGTTTTCTATAAATTGTACTATGTGTAGTGCTACTTGCACTGTTGTCACTTGCCAATATGCTGTAATGTTTCGTTATAAATTGTACTATGTGTAGTGTTATTCGCACCGTTGTCATTGTCAATATGCCTTGTGTCCACAAATAATTCTGAGGGCGGCGCCTGTCGCACTTGGCGAATAAAGTCATTCTGATTCTGATTAGCCCTGCCTCAACAGGAAGTGCTCCCCGGACACCACGGAGGGGATTTGGGGGGTAAAGAACACTCGTTCTGCCATTGGATGGCGGCGTTTTAGCAGGGGCAAACATGCCCATGTAGAATATAAGCTAAAAAGCTGTTTTTAAAGTCGCTTCAGACTCTCTTTAAAAGGGAATCTGAAGTGAAAATAAACTTATGAGATAATGAATTGTTTTCCAGTACAGGAAGAGTTAAACTTCAGTTATCTATGCAAAAGAGCTTTTTTTTTTTTTTTTTTTTTTTTAGCAATTTGACCCACTGGGTGGAATACAGTCCTGGTTTCTGAAGCAGTTGTACAGCAAGAAACAGTGAGAGACAGCTAGAGATAAGGTTTTATTCCAGGAAAGTTCAAAGGGTCATTAGCTCTGCTCTGTTTTATAGCTTCAAATACAGAGTGTGGTTTGTAAACTGCAAATATGACAGAATGATGCAATGCTATAAAAAAATCTATAGAACATAAATTCAAACTATGAGACTGTTTTCTTTGCTACTGTTCTATTCATTATCTGTACTACACATACAATTCATTACATCACAAGTTTTTTTTTTGCTTCAGGTGTGCTTTAAAGAGACTCTGTAACAACAAAAACCTCCCCTGGGGGGTACTCACCTCGGGTGGGGGAAGCCTCCGGATCCTAATGAGGCTTCCCACGCCGTCCTCTGTCCCACGGGGGTCTCGCTGCAGCCCTCCGAACAGCCGGCGACAGAGCCGACTGTAGCATCAATATTTACCTTTGCTGGCTCCAGCGGGGGCGCTGTGGCGGCTTTCGGCACGGAAATAGACGGAAATACCCGATCTCCGTCGGGTCCGCTCTACTGCGCAGGTGCCGGAAACTTGCGCCTGCGCAGTAGAGCAGACCCGACGGCGATCGGGTATTTCCGCCTACTAAACACTAAACACTGCTCCATTGCCCTAGGTAAGCCCACCACCAAGTATATCCTCCAACCTCTGCTACACCATTTTCCCTACCTATTTTCACCACCACTCCCATTGCAACAGTATGTATCCCCAACACCTCATTATGCGGACCCCCCTCATACCACCTCTTTCCCTTGATCACCTGCCCTATTGGTGCCTCATGTTCTGGCTCCATCTGCTCCTCCCCCTGGTCCCTTGTCCACTGCTCACCACACATCCTAACCCCAGGCCCACTCCAGTCTCCCAGCCCCCCCATTCCCCTCCTCATACTTCCTCCCTCACCCACCACAACCAAATTCACCCACCAAGCCCCTCTCCCCGCCGCACCTCCCATCCTCCCCATACCCACGAACATTCTCGCGCCAATCTCATTCCCATCCGCCCCATACTCAGACAATCTCTTCCGCTATCTGGCGCTCTCTGGAATGCCAGATCTATCCGCAACAAGCTTACAACTATCCATGACCTCTTTATCTCAAAAACCCTCACCTTTCTTGCCCTTACCGAGACCTGGCTCACCCCCTCTGACCTGCCTGCAGCCCTATCGTACGGGGGTCTACACCTCAGCCATACCCCAAGACCAGATAACAGGCCTGGGGGAGGGGTGGGCCTACTCCTCTCCCCATCCTGCACCTTCCGTGTCCTTACCCCTCCCCCGTCTCTTTACTTTACCTCCTTTGAGGCCCATGTTATCCGCCTCTATCATCCCCTCCCAGCCATTATTGCAGTCCTATACCGCCCCCCCTCCAGTACAATATCGCACTTCCTAGAAAACCTTGCCTCCTGGCTCCCACACATCCTGTCCTCCGACCTCCCAACAATCATCCTCGGAGACTTTAACATTCCAATTGATGAGCCTACCACCTCTGCTGCCACTCAGCTTCTCTCACTCACCAACTCCCTTGGCCTCACTCAGCATACTAATGCCACAACCCACAGTGCTGGTAATACTTTGGACCTAATTTTCTCCAAAGCCATCGCACTTACCAACCTGGACATTACACCATTCCCCATCTCCGACCACCACCTCATCACCTTCACCCTCACTCCATCCAGCACCCCCTGTCTCCCTCCCCAAACTGGACGTTGGCAGAGAGATCTACGCAACCTTGACCCCAATGTACTAGCCACACCCCTCCACTCTCTCTCCTCCTCCCTCCCCAGCCTAACCTGCCCCAACGAAGCAGCAGCTCAATACAACAGTAACCTCTCCGCAGCCTTAGACCATGCGGCTCCCCTGACCTTTCGTACCAACAGTCGCCCCAACCCCCAACCTTGGCACACTGCCCTCACAAAAAAACTACAAAATGAGACACGAGCTGCAGAACGCAAATGGAGGAAATCCCGCCACAACAATGATTTCCTGGGATACAAGACCAAGTTGCAGACGTACCATACTGCCCTCGCTGATAGTAAACAGATATACTTCACTCACTTGATCGCTACCCAAGCCTCCAACCCACGTCGTCTTTTTGCCACCTTCAATGCCCTACTTAACCCCACACCTCCCCCCCCAACCTCCACCCTCTCAGCCACTGACCTATCAAACTACTTTATCAACAAAATTACAACAATCCGGAGGGATATTTCTCTCCTCCACTCTATCGCCCCCGCCTCCCCACCACATCCGACTCCTGCCTCTTTCTCCTCCCTTACCTCCTTCAATCCTGTCACGGTGGAGGAAGTCAACCAGCTGCTGGCAACTTCACCTGCCACTTCCTGCCCCCTAGATCCGGTCCCATCTGATTCTCTGCGCCCACATTTTTCTGATCTGGCCCCTGTCCTCACCCATCTGTTCAACCTCTCCTTCTCCACCGGCATCTTCCCCTCCATATTCAAACAGGCCACTGTGCTTCCCCTGCTAAAGAAATCTTCACTTGACCCTGCTCTGCCATCCAACTTCCGCCCAATCTCTCTCCTCCCTTTTGCCTCAAAAATTCTTGAACGCCTGGCCCAACAACGCCTGACCAACTTCCTTAACTCCAACTCCCTTCTCGATCCCCTGCAGTCTGGTTTTCGCACAGCCCATTCTACAGAAACAGCCCTCACCAAAGTGGTAAACGACCTTGCCCTTGCCAAAGCCGAAGGTAAATACTCCATCCTGCTCCTCCTGGACCTCTCCTCGGCATTTGACACTGTCGACCACTCCCTCCTCCTCCACTCCCTGCAGCTAATGGGCATTCAGGACCTAGCCTTAGCCTGGATCTCCTCCTACCTCTCCAACCGCTCCTTCACAACATTTTTCAATGGCTACTCATCCGCTCCTACACCCCTCTCAGTTGGTGTTCCTCAAGGTTCCGTCCTAGGACCACTCCTGTTCTCACTCTATACTGCCTCAATTGGTAAAATCATCTCCTCCATGGGTTTCAATTATCACCTGTATGCCGACGACACCCAGATATATCTCCACACCCCAGATCTCTCCTCCTCTACCATGGACAAAGTCTCTGCCTGCCTCACATCCATTTCCTCCTGGATGGCTGCCAGGTACCTGAAGCTTAATTTGGACAAGACTGAGCTTCTAATATTCCCACCCCGCACAGCTGCACCCCTCCCAGATCTGCACGTCACTATTGAAAATACTACTATCCACCCTACCTCCCAAGCCCGCTGTCTAGGCGTTACTCTGGACTCTGAACTTTCCTTTACAGCCCACATCCAAGGTATTGTCAGATCCTGCAACTTCCACCTCCGCAACATCTCCAAGATCCGCTCCTACCTGTCACTTGACACCACTAAACTCCTTATCCATGCCCTTGTCATCTCCCGCCTAGACTACTGCAATTCTCTTTTATCTGGCCTCCCCTCTAACCGTACTGACCCACTTAAATTGGTAATGAATGCGGCAGCCAGACTGATACATTCTTCTCACCGCAGTGCCTCTACAACTCCGCTCTGTAAAGCACTACACTGGCTCCCCATCAGCTTTAGGATCAATTTCAAAATCCTGTGCTTGGCCTACAAATCAGTGCACAAGACCTGCCCGACCTACATCTCTGATCTGGTCCACAGGCACATACCAGCCCGCCCCCTCCGATCCTCCAATGACCTGCGCCTAGTCGCACCACGCATAACTCAGTCACACGCACGATTGCAGGACTTCACCAGGGCTGCCCCTACTCTCTGGAACTCTCTCCCACCAGCCGTCAGACTCGCCCCCACCTTTAATACCTTCAAACAAGCTCTCAAGACTCACCTCTTCACGCTCGCATACCCCCCTACACCAGTATCATAATATGTTCTGTTAGACCACCTCTCAAAAGACGCACCTATTGTCTCCACCCCACCCTTTAGATTGTAAGCCTCTGGCAGGGCCATCCTCCCTAATGTATCCATCTTGATTATGCAATCTTACTCACAACCACCCTTCTTGTAGACTCGAACAGTCTCTATCTTGACCTATGACACTGTATTGTTATCAAATCATTTGCATGATCTTGTTTTGTTGTGAGTTTCCGTATGTTCTACCTGTATGTTAACCCATTTATCTATTGTGCAGCGCTGCGTAATATGTTGGCGCTTTATAAATACAATAAATAATAATAATAATACTTCGGAGCCGACAGCCGTCAGAGCGCCTGCGCAGGAGCCGGGAAGGTAAATATTGACGTCACCGCTGCACGGAGGGCTGCAGCGAGACCCCTGACGGATGGAGGACGGCGTGGGAAGCCTCATTAGGATCCGGAGGCTTCCCCCACCCGAGGTAAATACCCCCCCAGGGGACGTTTTGTCATTACAGTTCCTCTTTAAAGGGAAACTGTAGTGAGAGTGATATGGAGGCTGCCATATTTATTTCCTTTATATCAATACCAGTTGCCTGGCAGCCCTGCTGGTCTATTTCTCTGCAGTAGTAGCTGAATCACACCAGAAACAAGCATGCAGCTAGTCTTGTCAGATCTGACTTTAAAGTCTGAAACACCTGATATGCTGCATGCTTGTTCAGGGGCTATGGCTAATAGTATTAGAGGCAGAGGATCAGCAGGGCTGCCAGGCAACTGGTATTGCTTAAAAGGAAATCAACATGGCAGCCTCCATATCCCTCTCACTACAGTTCCCCTTTAATGTGTTGGGCACTGTGAAATCAGGCAGGAAGACGTAATTGAGTGTTGTGTGACAGGTTCTCTTTTTTCATTACCACCACAATACGTAAGTAGTAGAAGGTTTATGTCAATGGAATACTCACAGCTGCTTCTGCCTCCTGCTTCTTCTGTAAGATGTCAGAGGCCGAGCTCTCCTGATGCTTCTCCAGCTCCCTGGATGTGAGAAAAGAGAATAAAATCAGGTTTCTAACCTTGTTACCGAATGAGACCAAATCAGGAGGAATCAAACTGCAGTATGGGGGACACCACCTCTGTACCAGTCCCAAATCCCAAGGAAACTGCAGTACGGGGACACCACCCTCTGTACCAGTCCCAAATCCCAAGGAAACTGCAGTACGGGGACACCACCCTCTGTACCAGTCCCAAATCCCAAGGAAACTGCAGTACGTGGACACCACCCTCTGTACCAGTCCCAAATCCTAAGGAAACTGCAGTACGGGGACACCACCCTCTGTACCAGTCCCAAATCCCAAGGAAACTGCAGTACGGGGACACCACCTCTGTACCAGTCCCAAATCCCAAGGAAACTGCAGTACGGGGGACACCACCTCTGTACCAGTCCCAAATCCCAAGGAAACTGCAGTACGGGGACACCACCTCTGTACCAGTCCCAAATCCCAAGGAAACTGCAGTACGGGGACGCCACCTTTGTGCCAGTCCCAAATCCCAAGGAAACTGCAGTACAGGGACACCACCTCTGTACCAGTCCCAAATCCCAAGGAAACTGCAGTACGGGGACACCACCTCTGTACCAGTCCCAAATCCCAAGGAAACTGCAGTACGGGGACGCCACCTCTGTACCAGTCCCAAATCCCAAGGAAACTGCAGTACGGGGACACCACCTCTGTACCAGTCCCAAATCCCAAGGAAACTGCAGTACGGGGGACACCCCCTCTGTACCAGTCCCAAATCCCAAGGAAACTGCAGTACGGGGACACCACCTCTGTACCAGTCCCAAATCCCAAGGAAACTGCAGTACGGGGGACGCCACCTCTGTACCAGTCCCCAAGGAAACTGCAGTACGGGGGACGCCACCTCTGTACCAGTCCCAAATCCCAAGGAAACTGCAGTACGGGGACACCACCTCTGTACCAGTCCCAAATCCCAAGGAAACTGCAGCACGGGGACGCCACCTCTGTACCAGTCCCAAATCCCAAGGAAACTGCAGTACGGGGACACCACCTCTGTACCAGTCCCAAATCCCAAGGAAACTGCAGTACGGGGGACACCACCTTTGTACCAGTCCCAAATCCCAAGGAAACTGCAGTACGGGGACGCCACCTCTGTACCAGTCCCAAATCCCAAGGAAACTGCAGTACGGGGACACCACCTCTGTACCAGTCCCAAATCCCGAGGATACATAATGGGTGGAGACACTGCGGGCCGCATTTACCTTAAAGTGAACCCGAGGTGAGAGTTATATGGAGGCTGACATATTTATTTCCCATTAAGCAATACCAGTTGCCTGGCTATCCTGCTGATCTTCTGCCTCTTATACTTTAACCATAGCCCCTGAACAAGTATGCAGTAGATCAGGTGTTTCTGACATTATTGTCAGATCTGAAAAAGGTTAGCTGCATGCTTGTTTCTTGTGTTATTCAGACACTACTGCAGCCAAATAGATCAGCAGGGCTGCCAGTTTAAAAGGAAATAAATATGGCAGCCTCCATATACCTCTCACTTCAGTTGTCTTTTAAGAAACATTAGGATTTGTGACAGATTCACTTTAAGCACCAACAGTTCAAGAAGGGTTTATATCTACAGCGACTATGTAGTTACAAAACAAAACCCCTATGAATATTACGCATTTACCACTTGCAGCCATCAGGTGGAGCTCCAAATCTTAAAAATCAGCCTGCATTAACAGAACATCAGACTTCAGATCACAGAACATACTAGACCAGGCATGGGCAAACTCGGCCCTCCAGCTGTTACGGAACTACAAGTCCCACAATGCATTGCAGGAGTCTGACAGCCACAGTCATGACTCATAAAGGCAAATGCATTGTGGGACTTGTAGCTCTGTAACAGCTGGAGGGCTGAGTTTGCCCATGCCTGGACTAGACACTACGGACTGGAACCCACTTGCGATTGCAAAATACTCTTAATAAGTTTGCGTTTTTTAGGGCGATTTTGCCAAGCAATTTTAGGGAAAGTGATTTATGCTCTGCATTCCCTGGATAAAATAGCTTAGAAAATGTTACAGGCACTGCCATTTCAGAAAATCGCAACTGCTCCTGTGAGATCACGGCCATAGGCTTTCAGTAGCGAAGTCCAGAATGGCCAGCGATTCTTAGAAAGTATAAATCGCTACTGAAAGCACTGTGGTGGTCACTTAACGATACAGTTTGCTGAACAAAAATTTAGGAATGATTCTTCATATGAACGATCGGAACTCTAGAAAAAGACTTAGGAGAAGCACCACAAAACATGAAAGTCGGTTTGCCACGCTGTTCGTCTCTGTGTCCTTAGAGACGCTCAGTCAGCAGAATCCACAAGGAGACCGGCACCACTCCAGAAATAATAATAAGCTCTGCAATATGAGAAAGGGCCAGGCCCGAAACAGCGTCTGTCATTGTACATGCCACCACTTTGATGCAATAAAAGAGCTTATTATTATTTCTGGCGTGGTGCCGGTCTCCTTGTGGATTCTATGAACGATCCGAAATGATCGTTTGCGACCATTTAGACTAATCAATCCGATTAGACTAATGAAATTGATCAAATTTTTGGATCGATCCCATCAATCTGATTGGATAGGAGAGGTTTGCCCATTAGTGGTCCCAAACGTTAATTTCCGATCGTTTATATGAAGCATCAAATTGTATCATTAGTGGCCACCTTAAGTCATACTGGAACGACACACTGTCCCACCTCTCCCCCAGTCAAAGTCTACCTCACTTAAATCTGTACACATTTTATGATGCCCATACAATTAAATTAATCCTATTAAATTAAATTCATTAAAGAAAATAGTTTATTGAGCGATAAAAAAAATGAACGATTATTCAGTTTCGTTGTTGACATGTTGGAAAAATCTGGGCAATTGTTTGTAAAATTGTATAGCGTATGGTAGGTTGTATAAGAAAATACTATTAGATAAAAACAAAAAAGAGTTTTCTTCATATTCAGATAGTTTTTCTGAGATTTTCAGAAAAATCGAATGTTCGTGTATGGCACCTCGAAAAGAATTTTAAAAACTATTTGACCAAACTGAATAATCAATTAAATTTCTCTGATCGAAAAAAGAAAAACAAAAATTGTACCATGTATGGGCACCATTATTAGGTACCCGTAGCTATGCCAGCAGCTCTTTCTTGTCTGCCTGACATACCTGCATTCTGTATTACTGTATATACTCGCATATACCGGTAAGCTGACCCGCATATAAGCAGAGGTACCCACTTTTCCTTCAGAATCCAGCAAAAAGTGATTGACTCGTGTATAAGCCCCCTCCCCCAGTATAGCCCTCGCCACAGTAGCCTGATGTGCCCCAGTACAAGTCAGACCCTCTACCCCTAGCCAGATGTGCCCCAAGGATGATACTGCTGTGTCTCAAGATGCCAGTAGATGGCATCATAGATATGAAACACAGCAATTGCAACACGGGAAGAATCCACGATCACTGTACTGCTGACGCGTTGCTTGCACGCTCCGCTCCACAAGCCAGGGGACACAGGTAGTGCTAACTAGAGGCGATGTGCCTGGATATATGTATTTTTTCCTTGTTATTGACCCCTGTGGCTAGCGTCTAATTCAGTGCACTCCCTCCTTCCCCTGTGTTTGTTTGTCAGCATGCACACAGCTTATGCTGGTGTATGTGTATAGTGCACATGGATACATTACGTTAGCTCCCTTGTGCGATTGGTAAGATGCACTATCTGTCCCAGGAGAGGGCGTCAGGATGTGTGCTCCTAATCCATTGATAGGTTTGATGCAATGAATGTGTTTGCATGTTTACACTATGCATGTTACAGGGCTAGAGTTAGGACACCTACGTTTACCTGGGTACTTCTGTGCAGTATAGGTGACTAAGCATAAGAATGCATTCTTCTGTGAACTAAAACCCCGGCTTTTAACTTAGCTGTAGGGATAACAGTTGTGCCTGGATGAGTGAATCTGTGAATTCATTTGTTTGAACATTTGCATGTGAGAGTGCGAGGGGTTAATAGATTTTTACAGGTAGTGCTGAGTCGGACACAGCAGGTAGCCAGCTGGCAAGTAATCACCTTACGCTCCTCTGCCAGTAACAAAACCTCCTCCATCATCCGTCGTGCGCCACTGACTCGCGTATAAGCCGAGGGGGTAACTTTTCAGCACATTTTTTATGTTGAAAAATTAGGATTATATGCGTAAATATAAAGTAAATGCTTTTGAAAAACAAACATGACTAATAACAGAAACACAAAATCAACAAAAAATGGGTGTATTTTCTGTAATTTCTGAGATTCTCTCTCCTCTCTAGCGGGCCGCTGGGTACCGTGCACAAGCACTATTTGTTTTCCAGCCCATCCACAAACGACTGAGATATGATAACAAATAAGGGATGAATGGGCGGCCTCGTGCGCGCAGAGCTGAATTACTGGCATGACGCCCGCCATGTACTCACTTCTCCTTCTGCGCCTTGAGGTACGGCTTGATAATAAGCTGGTGCATGGCTACATAGATAACGAGGGGCCCTACGGTGGCATAAAACACGGCACTGGGAAGGAGCTGATCTGTCAGATGGATAGGGAAGAAATACGTCTGGCTGGCTCGATTCAACCTGCGAGGGAGCAGAAGAGGGAGAGATTAATAGAAGAATTGCACGGGCCGACCGGCCAGGGAAACAGCCATTATTTATACATGTGGAATCTCATCTGACCCCGGAGAACATCGCTTGACACATCTATTATCTCCGGGCTGCTGATACGCTGCATCTAATAAGCAGCTTCTGGTCAGCCTGGACAAAGCAACATTCATTTCATGGCGCTGCCTTGCCTGATACATCAAGCTTCCATTACTGAGCCACGTTCTGAAGCTCGTGTCTATCCTCTGAAGTAAACTTATCATAGCTCCCAACATCTGAGAAATGACAGCGCCGCTCAGGTGTGGAGACCACGAGGACCTGAATTATGGTACAAAGTCTCTCCTGGGCTGACGGGAAGCCTTCAAAGTTCAGGGTCACACCGGTGATCTATTACTCTACAGAGAAGTTCCAAGATACACACATATACCTCACCCGTGTGCCCACCAATCCCAGGCCCACAGTGACTCTATTGATATCTAGAGGGCATGACCATAAGGTGTCCACAACTACTGCTGCTTAAAGTGAATGGGAACCGCATTTAAAAAAATGAGACAGTTACTTACCCAAGGAGAGGGAAGGCTCTGGGTCCTATAGAGCCTTCTCGCTCCTCTCCTGGTCCAGTCGTTCCGATGCTGGCTCGCCCGGTAGCAGTATTTGACTAAATTAGTCAAATACTGCTTTACCCGGCCGAAGGAGGCTTCAGAAGTCTTCAGGGAGCCCGAGTGCTCCTGAAGAAGGATGGCCCTGTACTGCGCCTGCGCAAGCACGCTCTCTTGCACGCTCACGCCTGTGCAGTATGGAGCCGCACGTCTTCAGGAGGACACGGCTCCCGAAGACTTCCAAATACCCTTTCGGCGGGGCATTGAAACGGCAGCGGAACAAGCACAGGATAGTGAGCACCGAGAGAGAAGATGGAAGGGCTCTATACGACCCAGAGCCTTCCCTCTCCTTAGGTAAGTATTTGCTTCATTTTTTAAAAAATACGGTTCCCATTCACTTTAATCCCTGGATAGACTTATTATCTACAGAGAGACCCACAAGGTGCCCATGAGTACTTCTATGAAAGGAAGGGAGTCCCCTAATCCTAGGCCTGGACTGACTCTCTTATCTACAGAGAGATCCACAAGATTTTGTATGAACATAGACTGTGTTGCTTGTCTCTATCACAATCATCAACCTAGAAAATAAAGCAAAGCATGGCCATCCGAGAAAGATCTCACCTCCCCTTCCTGCTTTTCCAACTCTAAAATTGGTTAGTGTGTCAATAAAGAAGGCTTCTTTTACACTGCGGTGCTTTGCAGCAAAGCAAGGATTGGAAATAATAGGCGCAGGTGTAAGTGTAACTCTCTAGGAGGCAGATTCCCTAAAATGTAACACGCCCGTCAGCACGCGTTATCTTGAAGAACACCAGTTAATTTTAATAAGCACACGCTACGCACGGTTCTGGCAGCATAGTGGGCACTCTTTAGTAACAGCCGATTCTTCTAAATGCCGCACGATAGTGACGTAGCGCGACCGCGACACTTCACAAGCTAGGCCACTACTACGTTAACGTAGCAGCAGCCGCACTAGTGATGTAGTGCTGTCTTCACTAATGCGGCCGCTACTAGCTTCACTTCACTAGCATAGTTGCTACTATGTTAACTAACATAGTATCGGCCATGCTAGTGATGTATCGTGGTCGCGCTACATCACTACTGCACGCATTTAGAAGGATCGGCTGTTGCTAAAGAGCGCATACTACGCTGCCGGTACCACTGGTAGCATGTGCCCGTTAAAATTAACTCGCGTTCCTTAAAATAAGTTGTGCTGACATGCGGGTTACTTTTAGTGAATCTGCCTCTGGGAGTCCTGAGAGCCTCTGAAGCTGCAAATTAGATAAACACAAAGTAGAAACATCTGATGAGGACTTACTTCACTTTTAAGGAGACCCCTTGGGGCACCCCAATACTGACAGTTGCTCCTAGTTTGCTGTGCCTGGAAATCTTCCTCTCAGCTCCGTACTCCACCAAGGTCCCGAAAACTCCAGCTCTGAAATAATAGAGAGACAAACTTCATTCTTACATCGGGGGTTAACTTCATAAAAAAAAAGTTAGAATGACATTTTTGTTGGCTGAAGGACCTCTCAGCATCTCTCTTGGAGGCTCCAGAGGTGACATTTAACGACCATAGCCATCCTTATCTTTCGAAGTCCATGTCTAGGCCTTTCCAAGGACCGCAATCTGTATTTGTCTTTCTGCAGAGATGCGGCTAGGGTCCCCGGTTTCCTGTAAGGCTACTGCTTTTGTTTCTGATCTCAGTAAGAACATACTTTGAGCCTGTGCCCTCCTGCAAAGCACCAAAGAGGAGCTTTGGCTAAGTTGCAATCGCTAGGCAGGGCCACCATCAGGGGCTACAAGTAGTACTCTAGTACTGGTCCAAGAATTTCACCTTAAATAGGCAGCCAATGCAGGTTCCTAAAATATACTTTCTAAGGGGCCCACATAATTCTGAAGGATTCTGATAATGACCGTGAATGTAGGACAGTAACCTTCTTCTACCCACCACCTGAACTTGAAGCTCCTTTAATAGAATTACCTTCTGCTATATCCAGTGTTAAATGTGATGGCCTAAGGCAGTGATCTACAAACTTCGCTCTCCAGCTGTTAAGGAACTACAAGTCCCACAATGCATTGCAGAAGTCTGACAGCCACAGTCATGATTCATAAAAGCAAATGCATTGTGGGACTTGTAGTACCGTAACAGCTGGAGAGCCAAGTTTGCAGACCCCTGGCCTAAGGGAACAGTAACACTACGGTTTGGTTAGAAGACCCTGGTGTTCATGAGTATCCAGAAGCACAGGGATCTCCAAAACAGCTGATATGGTGCCCATAGCCATGGGGGGGGGGGCAGCATTAAGGGGGTCTGATGCAGGCCTCATGGAGACCCACAGTGGGACCCCTGAAAAGAATAATATCAGCAGTGGAGCACTGGGGGAGAGGGGGGGGGGGAGTAACATACCCCTCCAGGCTCCACCGATCTACCTTCCTCATAGCATCCTCATATCCATGACTACAGCGTCCTCCCTCATCAGGAGGGCTACATTAAGACAGAGGGCACTGTAATCATAGAGACTCAGAAGAATGGAGAAGGCCGAGAGGGATATTATGCTTGCCCACACACTGCACAGCAATTTCCAATAGATTTCAGCATGAAAACTATTGAAAATCATCCTGCCGCCACTAAGGCCCAGTGCACACCAAAAACCGCTAGCGGATCCGCAAACGCAAGCGGTGTGTGAAGAGGTTTTTCAGAGCAATTCCAGGCATGTTTAGAGAGATTTTCTAAACATGCCGAGCGTTTTTTGGAACATTTTTGTGAAGCAGATTTGATATTTTGTTACAGCACAGCTGTATCCGAACCGCTACTGTAACAAAAACTCTTGGAAAACCGCTCTGATCTAGCACTTTTTTAGAGCAATTTTCCACTTTCCTATACTTTACATTGAGGCAGAAACACCTCAGAAAACCGCAAATATGCTGCAGGACCCACCACTCTGGTGTGCATCATCCCATTCACATTCATTAGCCAAGCGGTTTCCCCCCCGCAAGCGTTTTAAAAAACTTGGTGTGCACCTGCCCTAAGTGTATAAATGCCCCCCCTCCCATGTGCCGGGGCAACTTCTGGCCTCCTCAGGTGTTTGGCGTCACCGTGAGTGCCTTGTGACTCCCTGTGTGTATTGATGTAAAGAGGTAGCATGGTGGCATAGTGGTTAGCGCTCTCGTCTTGCAGCGCTGGGTTCAAATCCCAGCCAGGTCAACATCTGAAAGGAGTTTGTATGTTCTCCCTGTGTCTGCGTGGGTGTCCTCCGGGCACTCTGGTTTCCTCCCACACCCCAAAAACATACAGATAAGTTAATTAGCTTCCCTCTAAATTCGCCCTAGACTACAATACATACACTACACAATACATACATAGACATAGGACTATGATAGGGACTAGACTGTGAGCCCCTCTGAGGGACAGTTAGTGACAAGAAAAATATACTCTGTACAGAGCTGCATAATATGTCGGCGCTATATAAATACTAAAATAAATAAATGTCAAAAGCAGTGTCATGAGGAACAGGCACCTGCAGTGACGACGGACACCAGAGGCCTGGATTTGCGGCGGTTGATAGGTAAGCCTCTAACACTGCACACGGGTAGTAGGTCCCTTATATACTTGTAGTATGTAAGTGAACCTCCGGACTAAAAATCTACTCAGCAGCACTGAAAAGGCTTGGTGTTTCTTTAACAGTTTCACAGCATCAGAACTTTGTTTCTCTTTTACAAGCCTCATTTTTAGCTGCACAGAAGAAAACTGCCCGGGCATTTTTCCCCTGATGTGCTGTGCAAAGCATGATGGGATTTCTGATTTTGTTGTTCTCGTTCTGCTTTTTTGGTGCAATTTTTTTTTTTTTTACATTCTGAATTTGCCATTTGAAGCCTAGCGTGTGCAGCTGGGAGGGGTTATCAGGACACAGGACAGTTGGAACTGTGTCTCCTGCTCCTTGTCACCTCTTTTCAACCAAAAAGATGGCTGCCCCATGACAAAGATGGCAGCCCCCATGAATCACAAACATTTACCTGTTCTTTTAAAACAGGGTGGGTAAGAGATTATATTACCTATCTATTCTAATTAACATAACTAATGTAACTTAATGACAGTATGTTTGTTTAGGCTGAAGTTCCCCTTTAAGGAAATAACTAGCCTGTCATCACGATATCAGACTCCGTTACCACAGAGCACCCGAACAGCCCTTACGACCAAAAGTTTCCACCATTACCAATTAATCTATTTGCCCAATTTGAAATGCAATGAAAAGATCGATCAGGCCGCTCGATTCTCTTCCGATTTGATAAGTCTGTTGAATCAGAAGATCAATTGAGCCACAATATCTAGTAATGTATGGGCACCCTTACAGCGCAGATCACGACTAAACAATGCCTGATGAACAGAGCGGTACTCCATGATCTTGCGGTCCGGCTGGAGTCACAGCTTGCTGTGTGGCTACTTGTAAAGACATCACAGTCACAACTGACACTTGGCATCTGCAGAGAGCTCATCGATATTGGAATAAGTGATCTGCGGGTAAATACGCCCAATCCCATACACGTTTGGTGAGATCAATAGCCGAGTCCTGAGAGTGTGTGTGATGCCTGCCTCCTCTGCTGACACCGAAGGGATTAAAGGGCCAAGTCAATCAATGGGTAGAAAGAAGAAAAATAATCGCTGTTATTAGCGAATCGCCAGGAGGTTAATCCTAAACAGATTGCAATAGGCTTGTAATTGACAGGCTGCTCACCGACTGCAACGCTGCGATATTGGGTTACCTGAAAGGGGAGGGGTGTGGGGGAACCTGCTGCTGTTCCACAATGCTGAAACAGGATCAAAAACAGAGGTACCAAAATGGATAAAATACACTAAAAACAGTTTTAAATGGGAGGAAGTGGTGAACTTGCCTGCTAACAAAAGACACAAAAGGTCCGATTTGGGAATTGGACCAATTGAAAAGCTGTCAGATGGAGGTGCCCAGCGCTACGAGGTTACAGTACAGTGGCTATCTGGTTGCCTGAAGAAGCAGGTTTTACCCACGAAACAAGCTGCAAAGTAGAGTATATGTCAATAAAGATTATATTGTTTTTTTTCTTTAATTGGACCATTCGTATCTTCTGTTGGGAGGCAAGTCCAAACCACCTCCAATTTTTAACTGTTTTTAGTGTATTTCATCTTTTTGGCACCACTTTACAATGGGGGGGGGGGAGGGGGGTAAATAAATTTGGAGGGACTCGGCCGTCGTTCATTGCACATGGTAACAGCCTGCACACCCGATCGAGCATGTTGGCCAGAGATTTTCCAGCATGTCCAATCAATACATGTGATCAATTTCGGCCCAAATTTGGTTGAATCAAAAATCGGGCATGCTTTTGGTGGATTTTAACCCGATTCGATAATTATTGAATTGGTTGGTCGATCATCTGCCAAATCTACAGATGTATGGCCACCTTAAGTGTTTCCTCCATGAGCAAAGCAGGTCTTCCACAGCCCAAATCACTACATTGGCTGATTTATGTGCAATGACACACCCATGTCAGCCAGGGATTGTCTGGTGTGTGTGCAGAGACACACCCATGCCAGCCAGGGATTGACTGATGTGTGTGCAGAGACACGCCCATGCCAGCCAGGGATTGGCTGATGTGTGTGCAGAGACACGCCCATGCCAGCCAGGGATTGGCTGATGTGTGTGCAGAGACACGCCCATGCCAGCTAGGGATTGTCTGATGTGTGTGCAGCGACATGCCCATGCCAGCCAGCGATTGGCCGATGTGTATGCAACAACACGCCCATGGCAGCCAGGGAT
The DNA here is from genome assembly GCF_040937935.1 of Hyperolius riggenbachi. Taxonomy (NCBI): domain Eukaryota; kingdom Metazoa; phylum Chordata; class Amphibia; order Anura; family Hyperoliidae; genus Hyperolius; species Hyperolius riggenbachi. The sequence goes on along the minus strand of NC_090651.1, from coordinate 19,815,769 downwards.
TGTCTGATGTGTGTGCAGCTACACGCCTATTCCAGCCAGCGATTGGCCGATGTGTATGCAACCAGCCAGGGATTGGCTGATGTGTGCGCAGAGACACGCCCATGCCAGCCAGGGATTGGCTGATGTGTGTGCAGAGACACGCCCATGCCAGCCAGGGATTGTCTGATGTGTGTGCAGCGACACGCCCATGCCAGCCAGCGATTGGCCGATGTGTATGCAACCAGCCAGGGATTGGCTGATGTGTGTGCAGAGACACGCCCGTGCCAGCCAGGGATTGGCTGATTAGAGAGTTGTTGTGTACTCTATGACATTCTACAAAGTAAATGGAAGTTCATGAAGAGAATCAAACCATGAAACCCGCGCCAGCCGGGGTAGAATGGAAACGGACGCGTGACCACGTTACACTTACTTAATGGACCCTCGGAGTCGTGTCTGTTCGTCATCTTGAAATTTGTGCTGGTAGCTGAGCATGACGAAGGAATTGGGAATTCCAAGCTGAAAACACAATCACAGTAATTACTAACATCGTACATCTAATGGTGCCACATACAGTCAGATATCTGTCAACAAAATGTGTGAAGCAATTTTCTTCCATAGAAGAGGCTCAGAACTCATTAGCTGGCGGTCATAGTAACACAGTTTGGTTGAAAAAAAAAGACATCTGTCCATCAAGTTCAACCAGAAAGTGCTGGATCCCCCCGAAACCACAGCTGACAAGGATGTCGGCAGTGGCGAGGAGCGGCTTTCTGATTGAGCTCAGGCAAACATAGCCAAGCCCGATCAGGTCCGCTCTACTGTGCAGGCACGGGTCGCCTACACAACAGAGCGGACCCGATCACGCTTGGCCATTTCTGCCTGAGCCCGACCGGAAACCTGCTACTGCACCTGCGCTGGATCACGGAAGGTATATATTTATATCTACGGTGTTTGGGGGCTGCCAGCGCTGGATTCCAGAGGGTGAGGATGGGGGAAGCCTCATTAGGATCCAGAGGCCCCTCCCTCTTAAGGTAAGAACCGCCCAGGGGCTGCTTTTTTCATTACAGATCCTGCCAGATGGCAGTCAGAAGCAGGGAATCAAACAACTGATTTTCCAGCACGCCTGATCAATCCTTTCGACCGATTTTGGCCAGAAATCAAATGAAATATCGATTGGGTGACCATGTTGCGGTATCGATTCTCCTCTGTCCAGTGGCGGATCTAGAGGGGTGCAGGCATGGCTAGTGCCATGGGCGCCAGTGCACCATGGGCGCCATGTCTGCCCCCATGTTCCCCACCACCTCCGCATCGTGTGCCCGATTTCCGATGCTCGATTCCTCCGGTCTCCCCCACCTCCACCCGCCGGCTCTCAGTCCCTGCTTTTAGCGTTTACATTAGCGGCAAGAAAAGAGACACGGAGTACGCACACCATCCACCCGTGCGTGAAATGCGGAAGTGACATCATCAGTCACTTACTGCAATTGAAGCGCATTGGGTCGGAAGTGTGCGCCCTCTCTGTCTCGGGTCGTGCAGCTAATCTAAACTCTAACAGCAAGGACAGAGAGCCGGCGAGCAGAGGCGGGGGAGACCGAAGGAATCACCATAGCAACACAGCCACAACTGTGATTTGGAGGTCTGCTGCAGAGGGCCCACTGGAGATCCGCGACGGGTCCCCCCAATATGCAGATCATCTGCAGTAATGATGGAAGCCTTCAGCTGGAGCCGAGTCAGTCAGAATCTCCAGCGTGCATGCAGGCCACCCCGCCCCCCTTCCTCACCCAGCGTGCACGGAAGCTCTCCAGTCTCCAAGTTTGTCATTTGGCAGCCTCAGTGAAGACAGAGCTGCGGCTGTTAGATCTGCCTGCTCAGGTCAGTGTCCCAGCAGGAGAGAAAGAAAAGCAGTAGCAGCCCGGACAGCTTATCGGTGAATGTGCAGGGGTCATCTGGGGAAGTGTGTGTGTGTGTGTGTGTGTGTGTGTGTGTTGGTGTTGGTGTTGGTGTTGGTGGTGTTGGTGTTGGTGGTGGTCTGGGAGACGCATTCTTTTGTAAAAGTGCAGTGTCTGGGGTACACTGCATCATCACTGTTTTTAATAAAAAAAAGGAAAACTGTTAAAAGTGATCTGTGCCAAATATTTGATTAGTACCGTATATGGTTCAGGGTCCCCTGATCTTTATTTACCTTACAAGAAGTGATGGCCCAAAGTGGAGGTGTGTAACTACTTAATATTTAATTGGGAGGCAGTGACTACTTGATTAATTATCTGGAGGCATGTGACTACGGGGGGGGGGGGGGGAGGGGGCCCAATTTCAGTGTTTGCCGCGGGCGCTATATTGCCTAGATACGCCTCTGCCTCTGTCGAACGATTGTCCTGCAAAATCAAGAAACGCATGTCATTTCAATGCTAGAGCAGGGTGTGGTCATTCCACAGCGGTTTGTAGGCCGTCCGCCTAGTAACCATGGTCTGAACTTTTAAAAAAAGACTCCGTATGAGCCAGCTTAATTACCCCATGTAACATTTTATCAATAAATAAATGAATACGCATAAAGTTTTTGGACTCGTTTGTTTAATTAGGTTCTCATTATCTAGTTTTAGGAACCTACTAAAAAGGCTCATCGACCTTGAGGTCAAATTTATGCAGAGATCTGGAAAAATGAAAACGTGTTTACAAACTCCCGATCACGCCGCCGCGGCCCGAGCCTAGCTTTAATCAGGTAACTCTTATCAGCTGTTTTACGATTCTTTATGGCGGCATGAAAATGTTTCCGCGAACCAGGTCCTCTTTAATATCTGCGGGGTATCGCTGGCTCTTTCATGTAAAATTATCTTATTATTTCAGATTTACTGGATCTTTATAACAGCCTCTAGCAGAGAAGCACTTAGCGGTGAAACGGAGCGCAGAAGGCTCTGGCGGACATCTGCGCGGACGCTTCCGCATTAGTATTTTTAATGTATCGCATTTCTATATTTATGGTTTTGTAAAAGCGATGCATCAGCCAAAAGAGCCCAAAAAGGAACCATAAAACGTACATTTATTAAAGAGCGTAATTGAATGACATAAAACATTCATAGAATGGTTATAGTGATTTGGGTTTTAATTATACCCGGTCTCTGGAAAGTCAGCTGAAGTGGAGCAGAGAAAGTGTCCGGCGACTTGAGGCTGCCGCGTAGAACAGACTCGAGTTTCCCCGTCTCGGCGGGTAAATTACTTCTCTACAATCTATGCATTACACGCCATTCTGCTGATTCCGAGTCCCGGCAACTGAAAGCAATCCAGAGTGCATCGCCTGCTTCCTACTTCCAGCTCAAATGGAGAAAACTGAACTTCTATTCAAGAAGTGGCCTTAAAGCGGTGTTGTCACCATAAAAATCAAATTTCAACAGCAACTGGTCTGAGTGTATTAAGTGATAAAGATGCTAATCCTGCATTCAAAACTTTTTCTGCTGTTATGATTTGGAGTTATCACATACTTAAAGAGACTCCGTAACAAAAATTGCATCCTGTTTTTTATCATCCTACAAGTTCCAAAAGCTATTCTAATGTGTTCTGGCTTACTGTAGCACTTTCTACTATAACAGTCTCTGTAATAAATCAATGTATCTTTCCCCTGTCAGACTTGTGGCCTGTGTCTGGAAGGCTGCCAAGTTCTTCAGTGTTGTGGTTCTGTGATGAATCTCCCACCCCCCAGGCCCCTCTCTGCACACTGCCTGTGTGTTATTTAGATTATGGCAGATTCTCTCTTCTCTCTTATCTTTTACAAGCTGGATAAATCGTCCTCTGAGCTGGCTGGGCTTTCACATACTGAGGAATTATAGACAAGGGCAAAGCTGTTTGCAGGAAGAAAAGAGCAGCCTGAAACTTCAGTGCATGAGAGAAGAAGGAGGAAAGAAACACACAAATGATCTCTTGAGATACAAAAGGAAGGGTGTATACAGCCTGCTTGTGTATGGATGTATTTTTCTATGTGTGGACATGCTGTACATCAACCTACTTCCTGTTTTGGTGGCCATTTTGTTTGTTTATAAACAAACTTTTTAAAACTGTTTTTAACCACTTTTAATGCGGCAGGGAGCGGCGAAATTGTGACAGAGGGTAATAGGAGATGTCCCCTAACGCACTGGTATGTTTAGTTTTGTGCTATTTTAACAATACAGATTCTCTTTAAGGAACACTGGCCCTTTAGTAGTCGTGCCAAAGAATTGCATGCTGGGGGTTCTTTTTATCTATAATCTACTCCTCCTCTTCCCTTTATTTCCCTGCCAGCTTCTTATCTGAAACCTAATTCCCTACTCACTTGTGTTTACAAGTAAGGCTGAGGCGACTCAGCGATTGGAGGAGACAAGAAAAAAAGTAAAGGGCAGAAATGACATCACGAGTTAGCCTTAACTGTGGGCAAAAGACATGGCCCCCACCAGGAACAGAATTCTCGTCATTTACTATATAACATTCACTGAAATCAAAACGTGGACAGTATAATACGTGTTATGTAAGTAGGTCAAGTATTTATCTACTTATATATGTGTTTTTTTTCCCTGGCATAGTATGGCTGATCCTACTGCTTTAAACGAATACTTAAAGGGAACCTGTACTGAGTAAAATTATTTAAAACAAACACATGAGGTAACTTCAAATGAACATTACATAGTTACCTCACCGTCAGTTCCTCTCAGAAGCTCACCATTTTCTTCTAGCAATGATCCCTTCCAGTTCTGACAACATTTTGTCAGAACTGAAATATATCAGTTGCTGTCAGTTATAGCTGATAGGAGAACAGATGTGTCCATGTTTTCCTATGGCTCAAGTGGGAGATGTTACAGTTTAACAGTGTGCTGACCAGGAAGCTGTTATAGCGTAATTGTCATTTTCAAAATGGAAGACAGAGAATTCTCTTAATCACAGTGGACGAACAAGATGCAGGAGAGGAGAAAGAGATTGATAAGTAGAGTACACGGGAGGTAAGTATGACTTGTGCATGTTTATTTTGACTTTTAATTTTCAGTTCAGGTTTTCTTTAAGTCAAATAAAAAAAGATTGTAACTTACCAGTACCTGGGGCTTCTTGCAGTCCCCTGGAGTCGTCCTGTGCTCACAACATCCTCTGATCCCATCGGGCTAGCTGCGGCGACCCCTGCAAAGCTGTCCCGTCGCGGGCTACTGCGCACCCTGATCGCATGCGTAGTAAGGATTTTCGCGTAGTGTGCATGTGCAGAGCGGACACGCGATGAGGGTGTGCACGCTTAGAGGTCGCGCATGCGCAGTAGCTGGTGACTCGTAGGGGATGGGAGAGTTTGGGGGAGGGGGGGGCGTCGTCACCACTGCTGGCCAGAGGGGATCAGGAGGACGTCGTGGGCACAGGATGACTCCAGAGGGTTGCAAGAGGAAACCCCAGGTAAGTTAAAATCTTTTTGTAATTTGACTTAAAGTGAACCTGAGATGGTTTATTAGCACTAATTTATACCTATCTGGGGCTTCCTCCAGCCCCATAAGCACCGTAGCTTGTCTCGCCGTCCTCTTCAACCCCTCGGTTCTGGCGCTGAGACTCCCGGTAATCAGATCCGTCGCTGCCAGCCAAGGGCTTCTGCGCCTCACTACGATCTCCTGGAGTGTTCTGCGCCTGCGCAATACTACTGCGCGGTAGCAGAACGCCCCAGTGGATGGGAGTGTGACAAGCGGTGCACGCATAGCCGCGCATGCACAGAATGCCACGAGTGCCCGGATTATCGGGAGTCATAGCGGCAACTGACCGGATTACCGGGAGCCTTAGCGCCAGAACAGAGGGATTGAAGAGGACGGCGAGGAAAGCCACGGTGCTTATGGGGCTGGAGGAAGCCCCAGGTAAGTATAAATTAGCACAAGTCGACCATCTCTGGTTCACTTTAAGTATTCCTTTAAAGTAAACCTGAAGAGAAAATAAACGCATGATATAATGAGTTGTATGTGTAGTACTGCTAAGAAATTGGACATTAGCAGCAGAGAAAGGAGTCTCATATTATTTTTCAGTACAGGAACTCTTCGACGCAACTTGGGTCGGAGACAGTCCTGTTTTCTGAAGCACTTAGGGCAGCTCCATACATGCACGGCAGTCGGTGTTGGGGCGGCCGGGAAGCCTGTCGTCCTGTAACATCTCCTTCGTGGGCGGCGGTACGGTGATTGTCGACTTCCCGGCGTAATCGGCGATTCTCAACCCCGCAAGGGGACATGAAGCCACTGCTGCTAGCCGACCCTGGACGTCACATGCGGCTTCTAGGGCCGGTCGAAACAACGCATTAAATTGTGATCGGAACGGCGCGTTTGCGCAATCGACGGTAATCGCTGGTGACCGCGCGATGCTAAATGCTCCCAATCACTTGAATGGGAGCGTTTAGTTGACGATTCCCGAACGCTTGGCGGTGAACGCCGCCAAGCGTCAGTGTGAACCAGCCCTTAAACCGCCAAGAAAAAGCTTGTAATAAGGTTTAACTGCAGGAAAGTTCAAAGGGTCATTATTTCTGATTTGTTTTAGGCCTCGTTCACACTGCATGCGTTTCCAGCCGCATTTTGGAAACGCGTGCAGGAGGCCGACACGCACGACATCAGGCAGTGCATAGAGTGCACGGTCTGATGTTCACACTGCATGCGTTCCGGACCTGTGCGGTCCGGGAACGCATGCTGCACGCATTTTTTGCAAAAACGCGTGGCTGTCCCATTCACTTTTCAGTGATGGGATCAGCCACGCAACACACACAAACGTGGATGGCGTGCGTTCGCATGCTTTGCGTACCGCACGCATGGCCATCTGCTTTTGTGATGTGAACGGGGCCTTACAGCTTAAGAGATAGTGTGTGCTTTTAAAATGGCAACTGTGACAGAATGATGCAATGTTATAAAAAAAAAAGCCATATAACTGATAATAAAAATATGTGACTTTTCTTTGCTACTTAAGTTCTATTTGTTATCCGTACTACACATACAATTCATTATATCATAATTTTTTTTTCACTTCAGGTTTGCTATAAGTTGGCTGTACATCTACCGATTTCGCAGGCCAAACGACCATCTGATTCGATAATTTAATCGAATGGGTGCAAAACTGGTGCTGCAACATATCTGCCCAATCGATGTTTCGATCAGATTTGTTTGATTGGACATGTTGGAACATCTTAGTCCAAAGTGCTTAATGGTGTGCGTTAGGCCTGAAAGATAAATCGAAATTAAACCGAAATCGGGATCACCAAGATCACAGTTTTGGAATCGTCAAAGCGACAATTTCTGAGATGATGTCATTTCCACATGGGGAAAGAAGCGTCTTCAAACTTCCCCCAACTCCCGGAGCGCACGGCCCGCAGAATTGGCAGTGTCGGGCATACCTTCCGACACGAGTCCAGCGCTGTCCGTCCTCTCTTGCAGTCTGCCGGCTCCTGTATGTCGCCATGACATACAGAAAGTATGCCGTGCAATAGAGACAGCAGGAGGGAATGTGGATAGATGGGCATCACTGGACTTGTGCTGGAAGGCATGTCCAGCACTGCCGGAGCTTGGGGGTCAGAGGCGGCACAGAGGAGACACGGAGCAAAGAGAGAAACAGAGTGGCCAGAGAGACAAAAGGGGCACAAAGAGAGACAAAAGGGGCACAGAGAGAGACACAGGGTGGGCACAGAGAGACAAAAGGGACACAAATGGGGCAAGAGAAAGACCCAGAGGGGACACAGACAAAGGGGACACAGAGACAGAGGGTGCACAAAGAGCGACGGGGACAGAGGCGCACAGAGGGAAGCAATGCTTGATTTGAAGGAAATCGTGAATTGAATCGAGATCCTGACTTCGGACAGAAATCACTCAACTTTTTTCCTAAAAACGTTCAGGCCTAGTGTGCGTGGTGGTAACAGTAAACTATTGGCAATCGTCCTGCAGTGTAGGGGTAGGCAACAGATCTCTCTCTGATCAGATTTGATCAGCCTCATGGTCAATTGGCCCATATAGTGCCTGATATATAGCCACCTATAGAAGGATAATCAATAGTTCTCATTGATTATAATGTTCAGGTTTGGTCAATTTGATGGAATGTGTAAATAACCTACTGCCCCTCTTCCCCTAGAAACCACCAATAAATACGGAGGAGCTCAGACTGCCACGACCTGAGTAAGTGGGTATAACCCACAAAACATGCTTTGGTGCTTTAATAAACATATTATTGGTTTTTAGGGGGTTTGGAGGTCAGAGTGTGCCTTCCCGAGAAGAAACAAAAACCAGAGGGACACAAGGAGCCCTCTATGATGAAGTACGTTGAGATTGGAGTCAATACGTATGGTGTGAGAATATACAGTAAAACCCAGTTATTCGGAAATCAGGCACCTGGAATGTCACATGAGCCGCACAGGATGCGCAGGAGCAGGCAGGGGCGTGCGCAGAATCAGGCAGGGGCGTGCACAGAATCAGGCAGGGGACGTGCGCAGGAGCAGGCAGGGGCGTGCGCAGGAGCAGGCAGGGATGTGTACACAAGTTGAACAAATTATTTATCCATATTTAGTGCAACAGTGCCCATATGTAGTACAGGAGAGCAGGAGGGTGAGACGCACAGCATGACAGACAGGGCTTCATGTACACTGCTGCTACACTGTGTTTCATGTCACAGAAATATTTAAATTGTCATTCAGGACCTCACTGAAAGCTTCTGGACACTTTTTACTCAACCGGTTTCCTGGTCTGAGGTCACTGGTACATCACATGATTTCTCTCAGCCAATCCCAGAGACTGGCATCCCCCACAGCAGAGTTCCCTCCTCACCTGTAACGCCATTGTGAAGTGGCTGGTCTTTGTGTCCCGCACAATACTGGTGTTCATAGCGGACTGGATCCCCCAGCGCCATTGCACATATCCCATGGTGTTCTTGTCTAGGTGCCGCGCCAGCATGGTCGTCAGGCCAGGCCGGACCCGCCCTGAAGAGAACTGCAATACGCAGTTCGCCGTGGAGAAACTGAAAGGAAACACAGAGGGATTACAGCAAAATGTACACAAACAGGAGGCAAGAAGCCAGGCATACATTAAAATGTCCCCTGTGGTCACATTAATGAGGCAGAGATATTCTGGGGACTGACGTCTGTCAAATGAAAGCCCACCCAGTGCTACATGTACTAACAATGGTGCCAGATGGCGGGGGTTCCCATTAGACAAGCATGGAACTGCAAGAGTTACAGGAAATATCAGGGAAATAAAAACCAGATTTACTAACCTGGGGCTTCCTCCAGCCCCTGGAAGATAATGTGTCCTTCACCGTCACTCTGCTTTCAGCGGGTCGCCCGGGGTCCCCTCCGTAGTAGCCGCTGACCTGGGCAGGTCGGAGGCCTCTGCGCATGCGTTAGCGGAGGTGCGGTGAGGGACACATAAGCTTCCAGGGGGTGGAGGAAGCCCCAAGTTAGTATACTTTTTTTTATTTCCCTGATGTTTCCTTTAAAATTGTCTAGGTAACATAAAGCTCACCAGTGTATACCGCCTGCAGTGAATTTGCCGAGAAACTTCACTGGACATTAGCTGCTAAGAAAGAGACTAGGGATTCCAAACTTTAAAGGAATACTGTAGGGGGGTCGGGGGAAAATTAGTTGAACTTACCCGGGGCTTCTAATGGTCCCCCACAGACATCCTGTGCCTGCGCAGCCACTCACCGATGCTCCGGCCCCGCCTCTGGTTCACTTCCAGAATTTCAGACTTTAAGGTCTGAAAACCACTGCGCTTGCGTTGCCGTGTCCTCGATTCCACTGATGTCACCAGGAGCATACTATGCAGGCCCAGTATGGTCTCTGCCTGCGCAGTACGCTCCTGGTGACATCAGCGGGAGCGAGGACACGGCAACGCAGGCGCAGTGGTTTTCTGACTTTAAAGTCTGAAATTTCAGAAGTGAACCGGAGGCGGGGCCGGAGCATCGGTGAGAGGCTGCGCAGGCACAGGATGACTGCGGGGGACCATTAGAAGCCCCGGGTAAGTTCAATTCATTTTCCCCCGACCCCCCTACAGTATCCCTTTAACTTTAGGGATTCCAAAATGAATCAACGGACTTCCTGTATTACCCCTGCTGTGTGCTTTACAGTTATTACTACTGACTTATGAAGCGTCAATATCTTTTGTGGTGCTATTCATGCGTTTCACTACTTACAAAAATGTTCTGTTCCGGGAGGTCATTTGTTAAAGTGAAAATAAACTTGTATGTACCGTCTACTCCTAAACATTACTTTGTTAGATATCCCACAGTTGCAAAAACGTTGCATATGGAAGATTACCTAGCCTACTATCAGTTTGATTAATATTTTGTAGGGACGCATTGAGGCATTGAGCCGTTATTTCCCACAATGCACAGAGGTTCACACAAAGGAAACTGTCAGGACCATGGTCACACTGTGGGATTTCACCATAATATCAGCCATACAGACCCTCCTGATGATCTATTCGAGAAAAGGTAAATTTTTCTCATGGGAAAGGGGGAATCAGCTACTGATTGGGATGAAATTCAACTCTCGAAATAAAGTTCCTCTAAGGTTTTCAGCAATCTGTGCTACAGTAGCTCTTCTGTGCCAGACAGATTGCCCTTGCATATCAATAACTCATGGGCATCCACAAACCTGAAACTGGTTCTCTGGTTGACCTTCCTTGAGCCACTTTTGGTAGGAACTAACCACTGCATGCTGGGAATACTCCACACCTCCACACGACCTGGAATTTCGGAGCTGCTCTGGCCCAAGTTGAATAGCTATCACTATTTGTCCTTTGTCATATTAATTCTGATCCTTACATTCATTTTTCTTGATTCTACCACATCACATTCAACAACTGACTGCTTACCTGATGCCTAATATATGCCACCCGTTCAGAGGTGCCAGGGACATGGTTGGGGTTGTGTGACTGCTGCCGGTACTGGGGAGCTACAGTTCATTGAGGGAACCGTGAGGGCCCATTCACACTAGGGCGATTAGCAGGCAATTCCCGCTAATCGAGAAAGTGCTAGCGCATTCTAACGTATGGCAGTGATCTCACTGCCATGACTGGCACCGATTGCGGGCGTTTTCGAGATTAGCACCAATCGCAAAACATGTTACATGCCCCATTTTTGCCGCTATTCTGGAGCAATTGTGGTACAGTGCTTAATACAGTGCTGATCGTGTTTGGTCTGAATCGCGAAAGTGTACAGTGATTTTACCACGCTAATCGTGGTAAAATCATCCACTCAAAACGCTAGTGCTGAGCGCTAGTGGTTTGTGCTTTTTGTGAAGTGTGAACGGACCCTGAATGCCAACATGTACTGTGACATACTGAAGCAGAGCATGACCCTCTCCCTTTGGAAACGGAGCCACAGTGCAGACATGATAAAGACCCCAAACACACCTCCAAGACAACCACTGCCCTGCTAAAGAAACTGAGGTGCTTGACTGGCCAAGCATGTCTCCAGACCTAAACTCCATTGAGAATCTGTGGGGCATTCTGTGGAGGAATGCAAGGTCTCTAACATCCACCTGCTTTGTGATGTTATCATGGAGGAGTGGAAGAGGATTCCAGTGCCAACCTGTAACGCTCCAGTGAACTCCATGCCCAAGAGCGTTAAAGAGGAGCTGTCAGCCATACTATCTCAGGAAAAAAATATATATATAAGTAGATAAATACTTGCTCTACTTACATAACAGATGTATTGCACTGTCCACGTTATGATTCCTGTGAATTTTATAAAGTAAAAGTAGAGAATCCTATTCTAGACAGTTTCCATATTTACTCTGGCTATTTTGAAGCCAGCCCTGATGTAATATCCGCCCTTAGTCTCCTCTGCCTGATTTGCCCGCCCTTCACTATAGAAAGTGCATTGTTTCAGCCTGAGAAATGTTGGCCAATCAGAGAGGAACAGAGGTGTGGGAGGGGAAAACAGGAGGGAAAGAGGCTTCAGCCAATCGGGCTGCATTAGTTAAGTCTGAGGGGAAGTAGAGAAGCAAAAAAAAGACAACCCAGCATGCCCTGCAACTTCTCTTTTGTCTACCAAATTTTCTGTGTACCAAATAAGAGTCATGTAAACTGGGGAATAATAATTAATCAACAAGAAAAGTAATAGCGATTTTAACTTTTGGATTGCCTGATTAGCATCCTTATTACTTGTTTACCACATAAAAATAAAGAATTGATTTTATATCATTTTATTTTATGCCGACAGTTACTCTTTAAGGACATGCTGGAAAATAATGCTGGGCACATAACAATATGACACCTTAGGAGAAATTTTTACTTTCTACCCTTAAAGCAGGGGTGTCAAACTCAAAATACAAAGTGCGTCGAAATTGAAAAATTGGGACTAAGTCGCAGGCCAACCTCCCTTATGAAGTTCCCTGGTTTCTAATAGCCACCCTGCCTTATACAATTCCCTAGTGTCTAGTGGCCCTCCTCCCTCCCCTATACAGTTCCTTGGGCCTCCCTCTCTCCCTTTTACAGTTCCTTGGTGTTTAGAGGTCATCCCTCCCCTATACAGTTCCTTGGTGTCTTGTGACCCCCTCCCTCTCCTATACACTTCCCTGGTGTCTAGGGACTACCCTCCTTCCCCTATACTGTTCCCTAGTGTCTAGTGCTTTGTCCACATGGCTTCCCTGGTGATCTATGTCTTTACCTTCAATATAGCTTCTCTGGTGGTCTAGAGTGGGCCAAACACAATGCAAAATGGGAAAACTACTTGAAGGACAAATTTGATGGCTCTGAGGGCCAGATTTGGCCCGCGGGCCGGAGTTTGACATGCATGCCTTAAAGGGAACCTAAACTAAAGAAAAATAAAAAAAATGAGTAGAACTTACTTGAGGCTTCTACCAGCCCCTGCAGCTGCCCGGTGCCCACTCCGTCACTAAGTGATCCTCCAGCCCCCTGCAGCGACCCTCTTCCGGCTGTCCGACTGGCGAGTCGGTGGCCACTGCACATGCGCGGCTGTGCATGTCCTCAATCACGGTCTTGCTGACAAGAGTGTTCTGTGCAAGCGCAGTAGAGATTTTTGCGTACTGGATGCGCGATCAGGAGGCGCGAGGACCACGGCCATGCATCCAAATGACAGAGGATCACTGCCTGGGTCTGGAGGATCGCTTTGTGACAGTGTGGTGCAGGGTGCCTGCGGGGGGCTGGTAGAAGCTGCGGGTAAGTTAAACTTTTAAAAAAAAAAAAAAATGTAGGTTTACGTTAATGGTGCGCTCACTTTTGTTCCCAGCAGTGTAGACACGAATGGCTGTGTGTTGAGTTATTTTGATTGTACAGCAAAAGTACACTATTATACAAAGCTGCACACTGACTATTTTACATTGTGTCAAAGTGTCCTATCTTCAAAATTATAATATATATATCTGTACTCTGCAATTCCGTTTCTGAAGCATGAATGCTCCTAATCAACAGAGAGCAAAGAACAAACGAGCCTTTCCAATAATTTCAATAACTGTCACGTCCTGGGATTGCTGACACGGTAAACAATAAAAGGCCGGCTATATAACGATGCATCTGCCACACACATCACAATCACGTGTCACTGTGTAGAAGGATTCTACTTCCTGCAGATGAGAAACAACAGTCTCCTATCTGCTGGATTCCTCATTTTCTACGTGCGAAAAATGTGCAGCCGAAGCCTTAATGATGGCAATGAGGGATACGCACTCAAATGTAACGTATTGGCTGTGGCGTCGGAAACACTCTGTAAACAGTCTGCAGGGGGCGATGCAGCAGCTGGGCTAATGACTGCAGCTCAGTCATCTCCTCCATTGTGACAAAATGGCCGACGTCCTGCGGAAGACTGTTTTATACTCAGAAACTGAATGCGGTGTATGGTATGGTAGTTTTCTTCGTGACCAAGCCATTAGTCATTTTCCTTATGTGATATGGGGGAGGAAAACGTAAAGGAAACCCGAGGTGAGAGGGATAATGAGGCTGCCATATTAATTTCCTTTTAAACAATACGAATTGCCTGGCAGTCCCCTTGATCCTGCATCTCTAATACATTTAGCCATAGACCCTGAACAAGCATGCAGCAGATCAGGTACTCTGCCTCAGCTGACTCGGGTTTTACTGGATTAGCCATATGCTTGTTCCAGGGTTTTAACTCAGACACTACTTATGCCAGAAGATCAACAGGACTGGCAGGCAACTGGCCTTGTTTACAACAAAATATATATGGCAGCCTCCATATCCCTCTCACCTCAGGTTCCCTTTAAAGAGACTCTGTAACAAAATGTTGAGCCTTATTTCTTCTTTATTTCTTCTATCCTGTAAGTTCCTACACCTGGTCTAATGTGCTCTGGCATACTACAGCCTTTTCTAGTTGCACGGTGGCTGTATTATCTCTGTTATATAATCTAATCTTCTTTCCTCCTGTGGGCTCAGGCTGGAATGTGTGGAATGTGCAGCACTGCTTGTGATAGGCAAAAGCTTTACACACCCTCTCCAAGCTCTCCTCTGAGCCTACCACACTCTGGTTAGAAGCCATGTCTTATTTGTAAACACTGTCTAAAAATGGCAATCACACGATAGGATTGCAGCAGGGAGTGGCAGAAACAGCACAAAGGGGCCCAGGAGGACATAATGAATAGAATGGTATGCTTTTTATTGTAAGAATTTTAGAGTACAGATTTTCTTTTAAGAGGCCCTGTAATGGCATACAGCAGAATGCAGTACATTATTCAGGATACTCACTTTTACAGTAATTATCCTAGTTTCAATATCAGAAACACTTCCTTTATCTATACATTGTTGTATGTTGGTATGCAGTCCTGCACTCTTAGGGTTATTTAGCCTAAGCAGTTTAGCTATGCGGAATTCCCATCCCAGAGCATTCTGGGAGACATGGCAATAGTTTCACTGGCTTGGACTTCTCAGAAACAAACATTTTGCAGATCTAGCAGAAGTCTGGGAATCCTGGGATATTCCTGGAAGGGGGAACAAACACAGGAGAGACCAGGAGCCCCTTATGGTGTAGTATGTTATGCAAATGGTAGAAATAAGACCAATAAAAGGTGGTATTCACAAACCCATGTTGCAGAACCAAAGTATATAAACAAGAATAAGCTTTGAGTGTGATGTTTCCACACTTGCAGATGTATAGGTCTTGAAACGGTCATGTTACTCTCCAGAAAAAGTGTAGTTAGGGTCAACAAAGGAAAAAAATCGGTAGAGGCTTAAGTGGCTAACCAACCTTGTAGGGGGTACTAACGCAACTTGGGAGGGAGGCACTCAAAAAAATATATAAAACATTTAAAGACAGTTTAAAAGGAAAGGGTAGAAAATAGGTAGTTGATTTGTAGTAAAAAAACAAAACCCAACTACAACGCGTTTTGCGTATGTCATCCTGCTTCCTCAGGTCAGTAAATAGTGTCTGAAAATAAACGGGTAAAAAAAGCTCATAGCCAAGTCCTACTTCAAGATCCAGAGGGCCGGATTCGCAAAAAAACGCAGATGTGAACCAGGCCTTGTAATTTTTGGGGCACCTCCCTCCCTCCCTCCCTCTCAAATACCGCAGAGCTGCACCTGACATGACTAAAGAGGTCGCCACCTGTGATAAACTTCTGAATGTAAGGCCTCGTTCACAGAAGGGCCGTTTCTGTGCACTTTTCACAGCGCATTGCCCTGTGCGTTCTGCAAGGTATTGATTTTCCCATGTAATTAAATATGCCTCATTCACATCTATGCGCTGCGCTGAGCTGCATTACAAAAGTAGTGTTGCGTGCATTTCTGTGCGTTGAGCTGTAAAGCGCACATCAATGCAAGTGAATGGGTGCACTTTTTTAGCGCATAGAGGCGCATGCATTTTTTACCCCAACTGGAAAAAAAAAATACATTTTCATATGAAAACAAAGCTTTATTGACAACGGCTACAATAAGCAAAACATTAAAAAAAGCGCACTGAAATGCGCACTAAAGTGTGCACAAACGCATGCGCTTTTTATCATGTGCTTTTATATGTTTCTCCATGCACCCAATGGGAATGAGGCCTTAATCAGGGAGAGGAAAGATTTTGCAATGGGCAAACACTGCCTAAATAATTTATACATGAATATTGTAAGAAAAAAATAATAATAATAATTTTATTCATTATGTATTTTTTATTACAGTTCCTCTTTAAGAAAACCACTATATTGACTTACGTACCGTCTGAGCATGATTGCGCGTGATACTCACCTCTGTGAAAGTTGTGTTCTACAAAGGCAGCGGCAGCAGCAGGGAACACGTTTATTCAACTCAAATAATGCTGACGTTAAACAAACAGTGACTTGCATAGCAGACTGGAGCATTGACACAGTTTATGGGGTCACAGGCCTATTTTTGTTGGGATATAAATTATCTTGCGTAAACTCAAAGCACCTTGAAAATTAATCTAGTGTGACTTACATAATCTGTGATTATGAGTCCCATTGTCTCCTCTTAGGTGACCCTCATTATGGGTTATGAAGCTGCAGTTTAGCACGGCTGACAATGTGCTGAGTAGTGCGGGGCAGTGGTGCGGAGTGTCACAGAAAAATAGGACTCCCATATTGCCAGGGAGCACGTGCGGCGTGCAGCTAGCGGGAGCAGGTGTGACCTGGGGCTAGGGGGAGCAGGTGTGACCTGGGGCTAGGGGGAGCAGGTGCGACGTGCAGCTAGCGGGAGCAGGTGTGACCTGGGGCTAGGGGGAGCAGGTGTGACCTGGGGATATGGGGAGAAGGTGTGACGTGCGGCTAGAGGGAGCAGGAGTGACCTGCGGCTAGAGGGAGCAGGAGTGACCTGCGGCTAGAGGGAGCAGGAGTGACCTGCGGCTAGAGGGAGGAGTGACCTGCGGCAAGGGGGAGCAGGTGTGACCTGGGGCTAGGGGGAGCAGGTGTGACCTGGAGATATGGGGAGAAGGTGTGACCTGGAGATATGGGGAGAAGGTGTGACGTGCGGCAAGAGGGAGCAGGAGTGACCTGCGGCAAGAGGGAGCAGGAGTGACCTGCGGCAAGAGGGAGCAGGAGTGACCTGCGGCTAGAGGGAGCAGGAGTGACCTGCGGCTAGAGGGAGCAGGAGTGACCTGCGGCTAGGGGGAGCAGGAGTGACCTGGGGCTAGGGGGAGCGGGAGTGACCTGGGGCTAGGGGGAGCGGGAGTGACCTGGGGCTAGGGGGAGCGGGTGTGACCTGGGGCTAGGGGGAGCAGGTGTGACCTGGGGCTAGGGGGAGCAGGTGTGACCTGGGGCTAGGGGGAGCAGGTGTGACCTGGGGCTAGGGGGAGCAGGTGTGACCTGGGGCTAGGGGGAGCAGGTGTGACCTGGGGCTAGGGGGAGCAGGTGTGACCTG